>NW_011891679.1:0-352 GCF_000151845.1 Pteropus vampyrus
CCTAACACTGAATCTTACACTAACAATAACTCTAAAAGTAACTGCTTATCCTAACTGTAAACCTAAACATAAAGCTAACCCTAACCCTAACACTCTTCCTGACTCTAACTCTAACCCTAACTATAAACTTAACCCTATATTAAAACTACCCTGAACACTAATGATAATCCTAACCCTAATTAACCTAATCCCTAACCATAACCCTAATCCTAACTCTAAATACTTAGCCTAATCCTAACCCTAACCCTGACAATAATCCTAAAATTAAAGATAATCATAATCCTAATTCTAATCCTAATGCTAAATTTTACACTACAATAACCCTAACTGTGACCCCTTATCCTAATCCTAA
>NW_011891679.1:1975-4859 GCF_000151845.1 Pteropus vampyrus
TTAACCTGAACCTTGATCCTAACCATAAAACTAAAGATAATGCTAACCATAATTTTAAACCTAACCTTAACACTAACATTAACCCTGAAACTAACCCTAACACTAAAGCTGATCCTGAACCTAACCCTAACTTAGACCTAACCCTAATCCTAACACTAACCATAAACATTTCGCTAAACTAAACCTTACATAAACCCTAAAGGTAAACCTAACTCTAACCAATTTCTAACCCTAAGCCTAACTCTAATCTTAAACCTCACCCTAATTCCTAAATCCTAACCACAGCCCTATCTATAACATTACAGCTAACCCTGATCCTAACCCTAAAACTAAAACTAATCCTAACCCTAATTCTAATCCTAATCATAAATTTTACACTAACAATAACTCTAACCCTAACTCCTTATACGAACCCTAACCCTAAATCTAAAGCATACTCTAACACTAACATTAACTCTATCTGTAATCCTATCTCTATCCTAAACCTAACCTTAACACTAACATTAACCCTGATACTAACCCTAACACTAAAGCTGATCCTAAACCTAACCCTAACTTAGACCTAACCCTAATCCTAACACTAACCATAAACATATCGCTAAACTAAACCTTACATAAACCCTAAAGGTAAACCTAACTCTAACCAATTCCTAACCCTAACCCTAACTCTAATCTTAAACCTCACCCTAATTCCTAAATCCTAACCACAGCCCTATCTATAACATTACAGCTAACCCTGATCCTAACCCTAAAACTAAAACTAATCCTAACCCTAATTCTAATCCTAATCATAAATTTTACACTAACAATAACTCTAACCCTAACTCCTTATACTAACCTTAACCCTAAACCTAAAGCTTACCCTAACAGTAACATTAACTCTATCTGTAATCCTATCTCTATCCTAAACCTAACCCTAACACTAACCATGAACCTTTCCCTAAACTAAACCTAAAAAGAACCCTAAAGGTAACCCTAATCCAAACCAAACCCTAACTCTAATCCTAAACCTAACACTAATCCTAACTGTTCCACTTACCATAACCCTAACACTAACTCTAACTCTAAATGTAACCCTAAACCTAACTTTAACTGTAAAACAAAACCTAACCCTAAACTTAACCATAATCCTAACTGTAACACTATCCCTGATCCTAATCATAAAACTAAAGCTAATCTTATTCCAATTTTAACCCTAACCCAAATTTTACACTAACAATAACCATGACCCTAACCCTAATTTTAACTCTAACCCTAACCCTAACCCTAAAATTAACCATTAACTTACCCCTTATTCTAATCCTAACCCTAACACTAAAGCTAACCCTAAATGTAACTTTAACCATGACCCTAACTCTGATCCTAACCCCCAAATTAAAGCTAATCCTAACCCCAATTCTAACCTGAACTCTAAAATTTACAGCAACAATAACACTAACCCTTACCACTTACCCTGCCCCTAATCATAACTATTGCTAATCCTAACCCTAACACTAACGCTGTCCCTAGCATAACTCTAAACTAAACCTTATTCGTAACATAACGGTAAACCTAAAAACCTAACAGTTACACTAACCCTTACCCTAACACTAACCTCTAACCCTAATCCTAACCTTAACACTAAACCTAACCCTAACCCCTTATTCTAACCCTAACCCCATCCCTAAACCTAAACTAACTCTAGTCTTAAACTCTAAATGTAACTTTAACCCTATCCCTGATCCTAATGCTGAAACTAAACAAATCCTAAACCTAACCCTAACCCTAACCCTATACCAAAACCTAACCCTAACCTTAACTTAAACTTAAACCTAACCCTAATCCTAACCCTAAATGTAACTTTAACCATGACCCTAACTCTGATCCTAACCCAAAAATTAAAGCTAATCCTAACCCCAATTCTAACCTGAACTCTAAAATTTACAGCAACAATAACACTAACCCTTACCACTTACCCTGCCCCTAATCATAACTATTGCTAATCCTAACCCTAACACTAACGCTGTCCCTAGCATAACTCTAAACTAAACCTTATTCGTAACATAACGGTAAACCTAACAGTTACACTAACCCTTACCCTAACACTAACCTCTAACCCTAATCCTAACCCTAACACTAAACCTAACCCTAACCCCTTATTCTAACCCTAACCCGATCCCTAAACCTAAACTAACCCTAGTCTTAAACTCTAAATGTAACTTTAACCCTATCCCTGATCCTAATGCTGAAACTAAACAAATCCTAAACCTAACCCTAACCCTAACCCTATACCAAAACCTAACCCTAACCTTAACTTAAACTTAAACCTAACCCTAATCCTCATAATAATCCTAGCTCTAAAAATATACCCTAAACCTAATCTTAAACCTAATACTAAGCATAACTCTAACTCTAACCCTAACAGGAATTCGAACTCTAAAGTCTTACCATAATCTTAATCCTAACCCAAACCATAAACTAATCCTAACCTTAAACCTAACCCTAACAATAATCCTAACTCTAACCTCTTACTCTAACCCTATCCCAAAGATACCTGTAACACTAATTCTAACCTAACCTTAACTTAACCCTAACCCTAAACATAGCCCTAAATCTAACTTAAACCTTAATAATAAACCTAACACTCACCCTAACCCAGATCCTAACCCTAAAACTAAAATAAATCCTAATCCTAATTCTAACTCTAACTCTAACACTAACCATAACCTTAAATTTTAAAAACAATAATGCTAAACCTAACACTTTCTCCTGACTTAACCCTAAATCTAACTTTAAGTCTAAAACTAACCGTAACTCTAAGCTTAACCCTAACTCTAAAGCTAATGCTAGCTATAATCTTAATCCTAACTCTAACACTAACCATAACCTTGACCCTAAATCTAAC
>NW_011891680.1:0-470 GCF_000151845.1 Pteropus vampyrus
TGATGGATGATGGATGATGGATGATGGATGATGGATGGGTGTATGGAGTGATGGGTGATGGATGATGGATGATGGATGATGGATGGATGGGTGTATGGAGTGACGGATGATGGAGGGATGGACGGATGGAGGACAGAAGGATCTCTGGCCTCGTCCTCTCCTCAGTGCTGGGAAGACAGGGACGTGGAGACACGAAGCCTGCAGCAAGGTGTTGGGGGAGAAGCAGCAGATGTGAGCGACTGGAACAGAGGTGGCTGAGATGCAGGGGAGACAAAGAGCCGCGGACCCTTGGATGAGAGTCCTCACCAGAGAGAAAGAAAGGCTTCCTGGGACCGGTGCCATGTGGGCTGCACTTCTGAAGGTCACCGTGGGACGTCGAGGGGAAGGGTCCTCCTCGAAGGAAGGAGGGCATGAGCAAAGTGACAGGGTGGCCGAGAGCCCACCTCGGAGTCACCAGCCTCTCCACCTGG
>NW_011891680.1:3529-4413 GCF_000151845.1 Pteropus vampyrus
GACCCGAGGAAGAGGGCCTGGGTCTTGCTAACACCTGAGGCAGGTACAGACGGGAGGAGGAGGAGGCTGGGTGGGAAAGAGGGCAGGAGGGGCCAAGGGAGACAGGAGCGGTGGCATCTGAGGGGTCACCCTGCCCCATCCCGGGGCAATCCACAGGGGACCCCGGGTACAAGACCAGAGCCAAGAACCGGAGTGGGACTTTCTCAAGCACCCCGCTGAGCGCTGAGTCCCAGTGAGATTCAGCTACGTCACCAAAGGCTCAACGGATAAAAGAGAAAATTGACAGACTGCATTTCATCAAAATTAAATACTTCCGGTCTTCGAGACACAGTGAAGAGAGTGAACAAGGCAAGCCGCGTACTGAGCATTTGTCAATCACGCGCCTGATAAAGGACCTGCATCCTGCACAGACGGAGAACTCAAAACGCAGAAGCCACAACTTGAGATGGACGAAAGGACCATGGTAGACACATCAGAGGAGACAGACACAGGGACAGCAGAGAAGCACGACAGAGGCGCGAAGGTCACCGGTCGCCAGGGACGGCAGATCGGAACCACGGCGGGAGGCACCACCGTGCGTCACAGACGGCCACGCCAGGTGGCGAGGTGGGGGCCTGGAGCTCGCGTTCGCTATTGTCACCTGTGGAAACACAAAACGGTACGGCCCGGCAGGTGTGCAGAAGTTAAAAATGACGCGGCCATCCCATTCCGAGGTGCTCACCCAGCAGAAACGAAGGCGCACGTCCGCACGGACTTAGAGGGCAGTGGGCCTCGCGGCTGGACTCGGGATGGCCGAAAGCCAGAATCAAGTCAAATGTCCATCGACAGGCAAATGTGGTCAATCCAAACAGTGGGATGAAAAAATAAACTACCAACTGACACAC
>NW_011891680.1:6574-7938 GCF_000151845.1 Pteropus vampyrus
GGTGAACAGCGAACCTCGGATTCAGGAGGCGTCTGGGGGACAGAAGGCCTTGGCGCCGAAGGTGTGACACCATGGACACGTGTGGACAGTGATTCCGCACAGGCCAGGAGGGGCTCTGTGGGCTTCTCCTGGACAGACACGAGGCAGAGCACAGAGAGAAGGGGGAGGGCTGGGCGGGGCCCGAGGAGGAGACATGCTGGGGGGTGGGCAAGAATTAGAGGGCCAGCAGTGGGGCGGGGGCTGCCAGAGCAGGCCTAGGAACCGAGACACCTCCAGCCCCCCAAGGCTGCTCATGTGCCTGTGATGCTCTAGGTAACAGGCCAGTCTGATGTTGTTCTAGAAACGAGAGAAGGGACCGGGCCACCCCGGTGCACAGGAGAGCAGGTGCCCTCCCCGACGCAGAGCCCAAGCAGGTGGGGCACAGAGCCCAAGGTCCCTGGGAGAGGCCGGTGCAGCGGTCGGGGGTGGGGGCGGGCGGGCAGCTGGGCTCCCGGGATCATGAGGCCGACCAAGCCCTTTCTCCCTGGCGGGAGCTCTGAGCCCGTAAGAGGTCTGGGCAGGGAGGCCGCTGGGCCAGAGCTGAGGAGGCACCCCACACGGGGGTGGGTGAGAGGCTAGAGGGATGGCTCCCTGGCACCCCAGCTTAGGCAGGGTCCTCACGTCCTAACTGCACCAGCTGCACGAACAGAGAGACCCGAGGAGAGTCAAAGATGCTGAGAAACTAAAAAAAGGCAGAAGCCCACCTCCCGCAGCACACACGTGCACACGCGCACCTACACACACACCTACACACACCTACACACACGTGCACGCACGCACCTACACACACACCTACACACACCTACACACACGTGCATGCACGCACCTACATACACACCTACACACACCTACACACACACACACATGCACACGCACACATGCACATGCACACACCTACACACACGCACATACACACATGCACATGCACACCACGCACATGCACACCTACACACATGCACGCATGCACACGCACACCTACACACAACCCCACACACATGCACACATGCACGTGCACGCACACACCTACACACACATACACACATACACTCATGCACACGCACACACACGCACACATGCGTGCACACACCTGCACACACACCCACACATATGCACACACCTACACACACGCACCTACACACATGCAATAAATACACGCACACACCTGCACACACACCTACACATGTGCACACACTTGCACATATACCTGCACATGTGCACACATGTGCGCACACCTGCACACCTACACACGCACACTCTGCTCCTGCAGCCAGGCTGAAGCTCTGTCTCCCCAGCACTAACGGAACAGCCTTCAGCACCCCCTTGGC
>NW_011891680.1:12983-13857 GCF_000151845.1 Pteropus vampyrus
TGGGAGAGTCCCACGAAATCACGTGTCCAGGGCCTGGCTAACCAGGGGCCCTCGGCCGTGGTGACCCTTCGCCCTCCTACCTCTGGCTTCCTTCTCACAAGACACTCTCAAGATGGGTCCCATAGTGACTGTCACCACCCCCCGCCTGGACGGGAAGCTCTGTGGCCACTGGACAGAGACCAGCTGAGGTCCGTGACCAGTGCTTGGGCTGGCTTTGGATGGTGTATTCCTTCACCTGTGATTCAGCAATGGGACCGAGCACCCACCATGCTGGCCCAACTCGAGGCCCCTCAGACCTCAGCACCATAAATCCGCAGGTCCCAAAGAGTTGGGGGGCTCCTGAAGCCACCCCAAAGGACGAAATGAGTTCTTCCTTCAAAGTCTCATGAAAGCTGGCAGTGAGTGGTGCTAGGTCACACCAGCTTAGATTTAAAAAAAAGGACAAGAGCAAGTGGCTGAGCACGTGACCACGTCTCCTTCGACTTAACAGAACCAGCAATGCCTCACGGGTTTGGGGGCCGCCTGTCTGTGGGGAACCCACTTCCTGTGCTGTGGCTGTCGTCCCCCTGACCCCATGCCTGCTCCTTTTTGAAAAGGTCCTCTGGGGGCACTGCTTTGGGAAAGTCACGTTAGATCTGCCTTTTAGGACCCAGTGTGGGCTGGAGTGGGAGCCGGCCCACACTCTCCACCATGAGCACGGCGCCCAGGCTCACACCACACGGGCCGAAGGAGAAACCGAGAAATCGCCTCTTGGCTGCGGCCCCCACACGGCTAGGGGCGCACACACTGAAGCCCCGGATGCGCGACTCAGGAAACTTCGAAGTGCTGGTCAGATGACGTTCTCGTGTTCATCGACACCATAAAACGGTACTCA
>NW_011891681.1:0-1986 GCF_000151845.1 Pteropus vampyrus
TCATCAGAACTCAGTGAGAAAAGGCAGATAAAATGCCCAGCATGGAAAGGGCAAGCGCGTGTCATCATGCCGCTTTTCCTTCCTGAGACCATGACGGACCTTGCTAATTAATCGAGGACTCTTTTCTGATGAGAAGGGCAGGCAGGGAGCTCCAGGCAGTCACCGCCTCTAATGGGTAGATGGAAGCTGGCGCTCAGGTTGAAGCCCAGGTGCCATCTCCGGCCTCGTACATTTCCAGACACGTGGAAGGTGCTGAATATTCAGGCGCCGTTGTAGTTATTAAACAGAAGTACCATGGGCAAGGTGGTTGTCACAGCCTGGGGTCAGTCGGTGTCCTGAAGCTCTGCCAGGACTTTGGACGGCAGCGCACACGGCCTCCCATCGGCCACTGGTGCCCAACAGCTGGACTGCTAGCCCCTTATATCTGGTCTTTCAAAAGAGCTTATGAGATCAATGTATTTGATTAAAGTTTGTTGTTTTGTTTTGTTTTGTTTTGTTTTTAACTGGGTGAATAGCACATTAGCTGATGGCGTGCCAGTTCAATCCAAGACCTAACAGGGGCTCATGATGCTGGTAGCCAATTTCTATCTCGATTAAGTGAAAAAGGTGAGAAACCGGGGCTTGATTGAAAGCCATGGCATCTAGCGCCACCTACTGTTACACTGTTGCATCGCCGCCATTGTTGACTATCTCAGGGTTGTTGACAGCCTTACGCGGCCCTTAATGAGTTTATCTGGAAATAGTTTCATAATCTCACGTTATGTTTTTCATTGACCATTTATGATTCAATTTTGTAAGAACTCCAGATACTCATGATCTAGAGACGACGACAGTAACATTTCCTTGGTATGCTTGGGTCACAAAGCCCCTATGGGCCAAGCATGCCTCTTAGTCCCCCTCACAACTCTTGGATTAAGACTGAGCAGGTGTCAGGTGGGAGCCCTAAGGCGCAGAGAAAGCGACCGACCTGGGGTCACACAACTAGTGGAGCAATGAGTTGGGACTGAATCCACATCCTATTCTTCCCCGGCATCTGTCACTCCCCCACCTCTGGCTCACCTCGTCAAGCCCCTCAACGCACAATTCCCACTCCAAAAATGTCAGTGCATAACGTAGATTTCACTGGAAGATTCACGGAAGAGAAGGAGGGGAGGGTTACACTGCATGCCATGGAAGAAAAACCAATAAAACCGTCCTTGAAACTTGTACTTTTTCTTTTTTTCTAGATGTCAGCTCCTCCCTTCCCTGGCCCTCAGCTCCCTCCCTGCCCACCATCCATAATACGCGACTCCACCTTTATGAACTAGAACCATTCATCCTCTCTCTGTGTCTCTCCAATATCCATCTTTCACACTCATCTTCCTTCTCAGCAAACCAATCACCAGCCTTAGGAAACAGGGATGATTGAAGAAACAAATAATGGAACCACTGTCTTTCTCTCTGACATGAAAAATCAGAAAAGATTGTATTTTCAAGGAGGCTTAATGGTTGAGGAACCAAGTTTTAAATACAAGGAGACTGGATGTATTAGAGTTCTCCTGAGAAACAGGACCAATAGGATGCCTATAGATGGTAGATACAGATATGTAGATATAGACATAAAGAGATTTATTATTAAAAACGGGTTCACACAACTGTGGAGGCTGAAAAGTCCCAAGATCTGCGGTTGGCAAAGTGGAGGCCCAAGAGAGCTGGTAGTATAGATGCAGTCTGAGTCTGAAGGCCTAAGAACCAGGAGAACTGATGCTGTACGTTCTAATTTGAAAGCCTGCAGGCTCAGGACCCAGGGACAGTCAACGTTTCAGGTCAAGTCCGACGGTAGAAAAAAATCTGATGTCCCAGCTCAAAGGCAGTCAGGCAGATCAGCCTTTTTCTTTCTTCAGGCTTCTAACTGATGGGGCGAGGCCCACCCACATTAGGGAGGGCATCCCACTCTGCTCAGCCTACCGATTTAAATGTTAAATTCATCCAAAAACACCCTCAGAG
>NW_011891681.1:6726-8447 GCF_000151845.1 Pteropus vampyrus
AAAAAAAAAAGGGAGGTTGAATCAAAGTACGCTCTCAAGGATGTACCCCACCGTCAGCGAAGAAAAAGAATTCAATAGCACATTTCATCATATTTCAGTTCGAAGGGTCTGCATGTGAATGAGGTTGCTCATTCCAGGTTATGCCTACATGGGTAGATATCTGCCTTTTATCTTCATAACAGAAAAAAAAAACCATAACTCTCTCCAAAGGAAGTGCCCATCACTACCATAAAACCACCAAAAGCCGAAATATCGCTATGCAAGCTAAGCTCTCTGGGCTCATATACGTACTCTTGCTGTGGATCCTACCCACTCTGCCTATCACGTTCTTTACAGCTTCTCCATAATGAGTCTGAGACTTGTTACTGCTTGCTCTTCTCAAACACTCACCACTCCATGGAACTCCCCAGCCGCTCCCCTGATGTCCGTATCAGCCCAAGTACCTTTAGCGGGCATTCATGTCCACCGTAATCTGATTCTAGGAAGTAGGTCATATTTTAAGAAATAACAAAGATGGGTTTGAAACATTCTTTTATAAAAGACAAGAGAACGACAGATAGTTAAAAGACTGGCTTTCTCGCTATGACTTTCACCAAATCATTCTGATTATCTGTCATATAAAAATTGATATGACAATGTTGAACACACAATGCAATATATATATGCCTTACTGTTCAATTGTACACTTAAAACTTACTGGATTTCATGAGCCTAAATAGTGATAATCTCTTCTATTAGTAATCTAAAAGATCTAGCATAAAGAATTCTAGATCGCCATAAAAAATAAATAAAATAAATAAAATTTAAAAATTAAAAAAGTAAAAATTGGTATGACAAAATCGAACAAAATTCAGTGAGCAAGCTTTAGAGGCATTATCTATACTCTAGAGCAACTGCTATCCTTTATTTATCCCCCAGTATGCAAAACTGGGGTGGGGCAGAACGAGGTAGTAGTAGTTAAGAACACATGCTTTGATGTCACTTGAACTTGAGCTCAGATCCAGATTCTTCCACTTAATAGCATGTCGTTTTCACCTTTTGAAGCCTCAGCTTGCTCTTCTATAAAATGGGAATAATAATATGGCAACGTCTAAATGGAATCATGTATTTCAAATAAGAATACACTTAGGACCATGTGTGGCACATAGGTGAATAATAATGCTATTGGTAGACAGCCTCAGCTCTATTTCATAGATGTGGAAATAAACTCAGGGAAGGTATGTAACTTGCCCAAGATTACTCAACATCTAAGTGACAGAGCCAGGAATCCACCCTGGGTCTTTCAGACAACAAACCTCTTTCCATCCATTCCCGCCACCTCCCACTTCTCAGCTGTCACATTGAACCAAATCACTTCCAAATGCCTCTCTTGAAACGGTCTCGGCACACGAAAATAAAATTAAATGTGCGTATACCTGCCCCAAAAGTCATCCCCACCTAAGGCTTCAGTAGGAGTCTGTGCTCCCACCCCGACCACACATTTATTTATCAGCTTTTAACCTGATACATTACAGAACATCACGTGGCATTTCTCACAGTCCTGCTCTCAAAGGCCCATTTACAGATGGGTCAGAGAAAGGACACATGTTGTAGGAAAGAGGTCGACAAGACAGAGATTTGACTTTGTTTTCCAGGAAATGAAACATGGAGGCATCCCCCACACTCTGCAAAGCAATGGAAAAACGAAGGGTTCTTAAAGCCAGTGGCACTCCCAGGGGAAG
>NW_011891681.1:10148-11890 GCF_000151845.1 Pteropus vampyrus
GGAGGATCTTGTCCTGCTAAAGTTTTGTCACATCGAGAACACAAGTTGCCTTTACTGCTCTAAATTGGTCAGCACCAATTCCAGTGAATATAAATTCACTCGTTAACAATAGTGTGGATCCTGGTACCTAAGCAACTATCATTAGGTGGGATTTGGCGGAAATGCTTGAAATTTGGACAGTATCGTAGTTGC
Source organism: Pteropus vampyrus (assembly GCF_000151845.1). Lineage (NCBI taxonomy): Eukaryota > Metazoa > Chordata > Mammalia > Chiroptera > Pteropodidae > Pteropus > Pteropus vampyrus. Next base: position 10,341 of record NW_011891681.1, read on the forward strand.
TTGAAGAGAATGAAACTCGAGACATTTAGGAGAGTGATAGGTACATGACCGTGACATCGAGCAGAGTTTCAATCATGTATTTCAAATTATCCGGCGGGAAAATTTGAGTGTTTTTTTTTTTCTCGTTCATAAGTATGTTTAATCCACAATGTCTTTTAAGAAAGTTACTTTGGTCCTGAAGGAGCTGGAGGTCCGCTCCCCTCATGGGCACAAAATGGCTTAGTAGCAACTCCCACAAACGCCTACGTCTCTGTTTACAATCAATGAGGAAAGAGAACGTCTCTGTCTGTGGTTCCTTAGAAGATCTAGGAACCGTGCTTCCTGGAAGCCCCTGGCAAATGTCCGCTTGAATCTCATTAGCCCAGCCTGGGTCACATGACTACCCCCAGACCAGTCATTGTAAAGGGGATGCGCCCTGCTGTTCAGTTGCAGCCATTCAGGACCACTCCTGCTGCTGGTACCATGAGTACCTCTTAAGGTGTAAGAAGGTCTAACCAGGGAGCTAATATTAAGAGGGAAGGTGAAGAGAAATCATCGGGGGTGAGAGAAAAGCAAATGTCTGTTATGGAGACGTTTTTAAAAGTACTCCTGGAGTGATAGGTACATGACTGAGACATCAAGCAGAGTTTCAATCATTTATTTCAAATTATGTGGCCTGCCTCCTTGGAGGTCCGTCTCTCCACCCACTTCGCCCATCCCTCAAGATGAAAACTGATAGATCTGCCATCAATTTTTCAGCCAAGGGGTTGAAACATCTTAGTGGATTGAGATGAGGGAGATATGTCAACTCTAAGTCATTCCTAATAATCGCTAAAGAGACAAAATTTATAAATGATTTCACCGTTTCCTATCTAGTTGAGCTTATTCAAGGCTATCCCGGATACCACAAACCAGCCTATGTTAAACCTCACTTGGCCACTTATTTATTTCATTTTTGTGTCCTATATACTTTATTTAGTGGATGAGGAGCTGCAATTATGAATATTATTTTGGGGATCTAAGAATCTTTGCTGCCTCACACAGGACATGTACTGCGTGACCCAGAAGACAAAAGGCTGAGAATCAGACAGGCCAGTAAGAGTCCCTGCCTACCACTGCGTTCCCCACACTCCATCCCACCACCCTGCCACACGTCATTCCACTTTGATACAGCTACGCTCCTCACCGTCTAGTTCCACTGCATAGGCCCAGAGAAACAGGCACCCCAGCCCAATTTCATTTTCAGAGAAAGCGTGTGATGATGGCTGCCGGGAAAACTCTGTGCCTCCTCCCACACATCGATGTGATGACTTCTGTGAGCGAGTGCCTGACCCGTCCTCACTCTGCCTTTAGGATTCACCTAACACTAACATCTCAATACATCGGCCTCTGTCAGACCAGCCTCTGTCAAACCTCACTTGGCCACTTATTATTATTTTTTTTTTTTACCTTTTTCTTTATTACTTAATTAATATGTATGGCAAAGTCATAGGAAGTTCACATAAGCAAAGAAATAATCCCACCCCTGAAGAGAAACACTGCATTTGGGGAATGTGGCTTTCCCTACCTTT
>NW_011891681.1:14218-14576 GCF_000151845.1 Pteropus vampyrus
TTTAAGCCACTCAGGCTGTCGTATTCTGTTACGACAGCTTGAGAAGACTAATGTAATAGTCAGTGTTGGGATAACCTCACAAAAAAATGTCCCCAGCTTGATGGGGCTAATGAAGCTCGGTCTGAGTTTCACGTGACGCCAAGCTCAGGGATGGAATGTGAACTTGGCCATCGGAATCAATGGTCGAGACCCACAAGGACCCTTCTGTTGATTGTGGCCACATAGGCCTTTCCAGTGTTTTGAAAGCGGGTTGGAGGAGGGCTTTTGAGGCTGATGCCTTGGGAACCTCAGCACCCCAAGGACCCTTAGGGTCAGGAAGCCAAGAGTTATCTGAGTGGGGGCAGCATCCGTGCCAGGA
>NW_011891682.1:0-47670 GCF_000151845.1 Pteropus vampyrus
ATATACCACAGCTTCTTTAGCCAATCATCTATTGTAGGACACTTCGGTTGCTTCCATGTCTTGGCCACTGTGAATAATGCTACTATGAACATCGGTGTGCAAATATCTTTTTGGATATGGGTTTTCAAGTCTTTGGGTTAAATACCCAGTAGAAGGATTGCTGGATCATATGATAGATCAATTCTTAGTCTTTTGAGGAACCTCCATAGCAAATTGGCTGTACCAATTTGGAGTCCCACCAGCAGTGTACGCGGGTTCCTTTTTTTCCACATCCTCTCCAGCATTTGTTATTACTTGTCCTGTTGATTATAATTATTTTACAGGTGTGAGATGGTATCTCATTGTGGTTTTGATTTGCATTTTTCTAATAGCTAGCGATGTTGAGCATCTTTCCAAATATTTGTTGGTTATTTGTATGTCCTCTAGGGAGAAGTGTCTGTTCAAGTCCTCTGCCCATTTTTTGAACTTTTGTTGTTATTGAGTTGTATGAGTTCTTTGTATATTTTGGATATTAGGCCCTTATTGGAGACGTTGCTTGCAAATATATTTTCCTATTCAGATGGTTGTCTCTTTACCTTGCTGATGATTTCTTTTGCTGAGCAGAAGCTTTTTAGTTTAATGTAGCCCCATTCATTTATTTTTGCTTTTATTTCCCTTGCCTGTGAGGTCAAATTCATAAAGTCTTCTTTGAGTCCAAGGTTTTTGAATTTGTGAGGTCAAATTCATAAAGTCTTCTTTAAGTCCAAGGTTTTTGAATTTATTATTTTCTTCTATGCATTTTATTGTTTCAGGTCTTATATTCAGGTCCTTAATCCATTTTGAGTTAATTTTGGTGTGTAGTGATAGACAACAGTCTAGTTTCATTCTTTTGCAGTGGCTTTCCAATTTTCCCAGCACCATTTATTGAAGAGGCTGTCCTTTCTCCACTGTATGTATTTGACTTTTTGGTCGAAACTTATTTGCCCATATAAATATGGATTTACTTCTGTACTCTCGATTCTGTTCCACTGGTCTGTGTGTCTGTTTTGCTGCCAGTACCACGCCATTTGATTATTGTCACTTTGTAGTTCTATGTATCTCTTGACCTCTGTTTTTATTTCTTCTCTAACTCAGTCATTCTTCAGAAAGAATGTATATATATATATATATATATATATATATATATACACATATATATACATATATGTATATATATGTGTATATATATATATACACACATATATATACATATATGTATATATATATGTATATATACATATATATATTTACATTGTTTAATCTCCATGTATTTATGATTCTTCCTGATTTCTTTTGGCAATTGATCTCTAGTTTCAAAGCATTATGATCAGAAAATATGGTTGATATGATTTCGACCCTCTTACATTTGTTGAGGCTATCTCTGTGTCACTGTATGTGGTTGATTCTTGAGAATGTTCCATGTGCACTAAAGAAGAATATATAAGCAGCGGTTTTGGGATGAAAGGCTCTGTAAATGTCAATTATGTCCAGTTGTCATTTAAGAATGTTATTTCTGTATTGATTTTCTATTTGGATGATCTGTCCATATCCAACAGTGGGCTATTTAGGTCCCCTACTACGATAGTGTTTTGGTCTGTTTCTCCCTTTAGTTCTGTTAGTAATTGCTTTACATATTTCGGGGCTCTCTGATTGGGAGCATGGATATTAATAACTGTCATGTCTTCCTGGTGCATGTTTCCCGTTATTGTTATGAAGTGTTTCTCAGTATCTTTCTTTACCTTTTTTTTTTTGAAGTCCATTCTGTCTGATATTAGTACTGCTACTCCCGCTTTTCTCTGAATGCCATTTGCTTGAAATATCATTTTTCACCCTCTCACTTTGAGTCTATATTTGTCTTTGGAGGTGAGATGTGTCTCCTGGAGGCAGCATACGGTTGGATTTTATTTTTTGATCCATTCTGCAACTCTGTGGGTTTTTATTGGTGAGTTCAGTCCATTTACATTTAGGGTGATTATTGAAATAAGAAGTCTTCTTATAGTCATTTTATCTTTTGCTTTCTGGTAGCTTGATGTTTCCTTTGTTTCGTTGTCCATGTGTTTCTGTTTTCTTTATTTTGTTTGGCTTTTGTGGGTTTTGCCTCTGGTTCTTCTTGTTTTATGTTATATCCTTCAGTTCTGAATCTTCTGTTTGTGGTTACCTTTACGAATATGTAAAGGATAGTTATATATATATATATACAGTCATCCATTTTCTTCTGCACATGTGTTATCTCTATTCCCCTTTGTGAATTCGGATCTTTGAATCCCCCTCTTTTCAGTCATTGTTGTCTCAAGTTGTCCCTTTGTATGCTGAGCATTTATTACCATCTTGCTATAGCAATTCTCTTCTTATTATTTAAGCTTATAATGCCCTGTTCTTAGTAAGGTTTTCACTCCTCTGCTTCTATTTGCCTGATAGTCATTTTACTCTTAATTATGTTTTTTTTTTTTTGGTCATTTTGTTTTAGGTGACTTGACTCCTTTCAGTATTTCCAGTAGTGCAGGCCTTATAATGGAGAATTCCCTCAATTTTTGTATGCCTGTAAAGTCTTTATTTCTCCTTCATATTTAAAGGAGAGCTTAGCTGGATACATAATTCTAGGCTGGTCATTCCTTTCACTAAATAGTTTAAATATTTGATTCTATTCATTTTTGGCTTGTAAAGTTTGCGTGGAGAAGTTTGACGATAATCTAATGGGTTTTCCTTTATGAGTTACCATTTCTTCTCCCTGGCTGCCCTGAGAATTCTGTCTTTGTCGTTGACTTTTGATAATTTTAATACGATGTGTCTTGGTGAAGGCCTTTTTGGGTTGAGATAATTGGGTTTTCTGTTGACTTCTTGAATTTTAAGCTCCAGCTCATTCCTTAGCTTTGGGAAATTCTCGTCAACTATTCGTCTGAAAATGCTTTCTAATTCCTGTTCCTTTTCCTCACCTTCAATAATGCCCATTATTCTTATGTTTCCTCTCCTGATGAATCAGCTAGTTCTTGAATTTCTCTTTCATTATTTTTCTTCTTCGGTTTCTCTCTTCTTCCTTCTGATTTATTTCTAGATTTTTGTCTTGGAAATCACTGATCCTTTCCTCCATTTGGTCGACTCTATTTCTCAAGCTTGCTATTTTCTTTTTAACCTGTTTCAGTGTGTTCTTCATCTCCAGAAGCTCTATTTGGTTCTTTTTGAGGGTTTCTATCTCCTTGCTCTGCTCATCTCGTTTTTTTTTTTAATTCCTGAAATTGTAGATTTAAGTTGTTTTGTATCTCATTGAGTTTTTTCAGAAGTACCATCCTGAAGTTTATGTCATTTAAGTCGCATATTTCTATATTTGTAAACTTATTTTCTGGAGATTTTTCTCTTTCTTTCTGAGATGCCTTGTCACCTTGGTTGTTCATGGTGTTTAATGGGCTATTTCTCCATCTGGGCATTAGTGGAAATGTATTTTGTTGTTTTTCCAGAAGGAAGATTTATTATATAAAGTCTCTCTTTAGCCTGTTGCAAAGAAGGCGCTTTACTTTTGTTTTCCAGTAAGTGGCATCTAAGCCTCTTGGGTCCCTGCTTTATATAAAGCTTTATAAATACCTTTTTTTCTGACGGATATTTAATCACATTCACTCAGTTTCAGTCCCTGTCAGTGTTAGCTACAGTTCACATAGTGTTTGCTCAAATTCCCCTGGGTCTTCGCGTTGTTCACTCTTGGAGAGTATGGGGGGAGGGGCCCTCTGTGTTGGGGGCTGGAGGCTTAGGCTCAGCCTTGGTTTTGCAACCGCCACTGGTAAAAATCACCTGCTGTTTTTCTGCCGTCCAGCTTCTCTGCCTTCTGCCCTGATTACTGGGCAGCCGGGTGGGGCTCACAGCTTTCCTAGGCAGGGTTGTTCAGGGAACTCGCTGCTCCTTCTCCCCTCCCCCTCCTTCTACATGTAGCTCCGGTGGCTGCGAGAGGCATCTTCTTTATTTCTTTCAGTCCATCGCCCGACACCTGGGGTTCTGATCTGTGGTTCTGACCTGTGGTAACTCTTATGCGTGGATCCCATGTTCTGACGTGCTGGTGTGCAGTTTGGGTGTTTTGTGTTGAGTTTTAGATGTTAAGGTTATTGTTGTGTCAAGGGAAGAGTTCTGGGGACGTCTCTCATTCTGTCATGTTTCCAAAGATTTCAATGTCATTTTATATTATTTTCAGGTATATAGCACAGTGGTTAGACATTTATATAACTTATGAATTGACCTCTCCACCATTAGTCTAGTACCTACCTGGCACTATACATAGTTATTACAACATTATCGACTATATTCCCTATGCTGTGCTTTACATCCTTCTGACTATTTTGTAACTACAAATTTGTACTTCTTAATCCCTTCACATTTTTCACCCAGCCCCTCATCTGGCAACCATCAGTTTGTTTTATGTATCTATGGGCCTGTTTCTGTTTTATTTGTTTTTTCATTTTGTTCTTTAGTGTCCACATATCAGTGAGATCATATGGTATTTCTTTTTCTCTGTCTGACTTATTTCACTTAGCATAATACCCAGTAGGTCCATCCATGTTGTCACAAATGGTAAGATTTCATTCTTTTTCATGGCCAAGTAATATTCCTTTGTATATATGTACTACCCTTTCTTTATCCAATCGTCTATTCATGGGCACTTAGTTTGCTTTCATATCTTCGTTATTGTGAATAGCTCTGCAGTGAACATAGGGGTGCATATATCTTTTTGAATTAGTGTTTAGTGTTTCTTCAGATAAAAACTCAGAGTGGAATTGCTGGGTTATAAGGTAGTTTCATTTTTAATTTTTTGAGGAAACTCCATACTGTTGTCTATAGCGGCTGCACCAATTTGTACTCCCACCAATAGAGGATGAGTGTTCCTTTTTCTCTACATCCTTGCCAACACTTATTGTTTGTTGATTTATTGATGATAGCCATTCTGACAGGTGTGAAATGATATCTCATTGTGATTTTAATTTGTATTTCTCTCATGATTAATGATGCTGTGCATCTTTTCATATGTCTATTGGCTAGCTGTATGTCTTCTTTGAAATAATTTCTATTCAGGTCCTCTAGGGCAGTGGTAATTTTTAAAAAGCTCCTCAGATGATTTTAATGTGTATATTAAATGCAAGAGACACTGAGGTGGTGACAGAAGCATGGATTTTAGAATCAGAGAGTCATGACTTCAAATCCTGCCATTTACTAATTGTTGTGTCTCTGAGACAGTTTTCTCATGTATAAAAAGGGCTTTAGAATAATATCTATTCATAGGGCTGTTGTGAGGATTAAATGGCAGGTTAAAGTAGAAGTCTCAGAATATATGAAGTGCTCCACAAATATTGGTTTCCAATCTTTTTCCTCCTTTCCACTACTGTGGTCACTAGGATGTTTAATAATTATTACAATTACCATGGCCCCCAGGAAACTTAAACTTGAGCATTGTTCTGAAGCTTCTCCCTCAATAGATATTATATATGGAATATCTTCATTGGTAATTCACTTTGCAAGCCAGTGTTATTCCTCCAGGCTCCCACTCCTACTCATTCTCCATTTCACTGCTCTCCTATTTTCTAGCCTCTTCCCCATGATGAAAGCAGGAGAGGACTAATATCAAGCTCTTAAGCTTGTCAGATACAGGTCAGAAAGTACTCATCCATAGTAGCATTTCTTCTCTTGCTTTTTCAAGTTAGACCAAGCAACCTCTTCCCTCTAGACTCTCTCCATGAACATCAGTACATAGTTTTGTTTCTCAGAACATTTGGAATTATTTTGGTTTGCATTCAATTTAAAACAAAACAAAACAAAACATTATTCTCAAGATCTAGTAAGTTGGAATATACCTTAGAATTATTTCTACTTCTAGGAATGGGATTGCTATCTTTTTCCAGAGCTAGAGATAATATAATTTTAGACCTGAAATGGTCTTAAAGATCGCCTAGACTAACTTCCCTATGAGATATTTGAAATCCCACAATAGTATTCCTGTTAAGTAGTTTTTGAGTTTCTGTGGGAATACCTTCAGTGATATACTGTTTACTATCTCCCAATGGTGGCCCACATTATTTTTTTTTCTGGCTCTGACTGCTGCTAGTGATTCGATATTCTCTGGGAGCCTTCCAGCTCTAGGATTCTACAATTATAATAGTTTTAATGTACTCTGAGGCAATGCTACTTAAAGAATGGCCTGTGGACCCCCTGCATCTGGATCATCTGGGAGTGCATGTGACAGAAAAAGATTCTTAAGCCCTCTCCCTGGCTACTAGTCATTAGTTCCCTTCCCCATATTTCTATAGGGTACAGATGGTGATATCACCTTTCCCTTGGATTGGCCTTGATGTTTAATTTGTCAGTCTACCTGGACGTGCATGAGAAAGTTGAAGGCAAGGGGAATCAGAATATAATTTGCTCCAAACTCAGAGCTTCTAAGATGACCATGCCCTTTCCTTTTTCTGGGAGTATTATAGACTACCATACATTTGGTGATTATGTTCAGGGCTCAGCTGTACTTTTTTTTTTTTTTTTTTTTTTGCTCTGGCTCCACTCTTCTCAGTGTGGTTCTAGCATTCCTTCCTAGGATATTATGAAGACAGCATATGCTCTCATGCCTCTCTGAAAGTTCTTGTTTTAATAATTGACTAAAAAGAAATGCCTCTTTTGACTAATGATTTATGCAATTATTCAAGCCCTGGTGTTTAGCATCACAAAAACAAATCCAAGCTTAAATAATATACCATTCGCTTTGGGTTCATTCAAATGTATGCAGCTCCAGATGTTTATGCTGTGTGATGTAATTGAGTCTTGGGAGCCAACATTTAAAAGAGCTACTAAATTACTCATTGATAGTTTTCAAATAGTTTGTTTCCTTATCCAACAAAGCATCTTATTATTGTAGGGGTTCAGAATGAGGCACCCATAGATGTGCCTCTGTAGTATGCAGATTATTTTGAGCTAAAGGCAACAGAGCCCCTGGGGGCTCAAGAGAAACTTCTGCTCCACCTTTCTTAACTACCTGAAGAATTTAAATTAAGTGTCTTGCCCGTAATAAGAGTTCATCAGATATAACGTTTTTTGATCTCTCTATATGGCAGGGCAAGCTTCTACTTACTGAATATCTGCTCTCCTTATCATCCTGCAAATGACTTTTCTCCCCTCTGAAGCCCCAAGGTGCCTTACCTCATTCTTTAGCTCAGCATGTCATATGTATTTCATTTTAACTTTCTATCTCTGAAACTTTCATGTATGTGGGGGTCTCTGACTCTTTCATGTGTGTGGGGTTTCCATATGTATGTATATAATTAAATTTGATTATTTTCTTTTGTTAATCTAATCTTGAGCCACCCCAAGCTGAGCCTCAGTGATATGCAGATTACTTTGAGCTAAAGACAATTTTAGCTTCAGGCTCAAGAGAAACTTCTGCCCACCCTCTCCCCTTTAACTACCTAGAAGAATTGGAATTTGAGGCCTTGCCCCTAGGAGATTATCAGAGATAACTTCTTTTGACCTATCTATAGGGTAGGGAAAACTTCTAATTACTGGACATCTGCTCTTCTTATCATTCTGCAATGACCTTTTGAAGCTTCTAAGGCCCCTTACTTCATCTCTACCTCAAGGTATTTTATATACATTAATCTCTCTATCTCTGAACCTCTCCTGTATTCAAGGTCTCTGACTCTCATGTGTATTTGGGGTTTCCGTGCATGCAACATTAAATTTGATTTTCTCTTGTCAATCCTGTTGATTTGGTCATTTAGCCAGCCAAAAAGAACCAGAGAAGGAAAAGGGGAATTTTCCCCCCTTTCCACAGTTCTGTTAGGGTATGCAGATTACATTATGTCAACAAGGATTTCTTTTTTATTTGCCAAACCTCTGCTGTTTTATAAAGAATGTCTATGCAAACCATGTCCCGGCCACCATGCCTCTGGGGACTCTTTCGCCACAGTTCTGCCTGCTTTGCTTCATCTTGCTCATACTTGCTGCAGTTTACAACTGCTACTTTAACAGAATGAGCCAACCAGGCTCCCTAAGCAAAGTAAGAAAAGTTTCCCAGAAGAGCAAAATAATTGTTAAATCACAGGCTTTGCAGATCAAAATTACTTCTAACTTCACTCAAAGCCTCCTTTGGTGTCCGAAACAAATTTAAATAGTTGTGCTTCTTCTCCCTTTACTAAAGCCCCTCCCCATACCCTACCTCCGAAATCAACACCTTCTTACCAATGAATAGCCTAATTCAGACCTCTCCCTTCCTTTTCACTGAATGGTTCAGGAGGTACACTCTGCTCCCTTACTCCTTGTTCCTAGGCTGATGTGCCCTGTTCAATTATGCTATAGGTCCTCCCTAGGATGAGAATGTGATGTCTGTATGGGAAAGAAGTTTACCACTATTAGGCAGCCAGTAAGGCCTATCATAAAGGGACCCCGGACTATTTCTCTGAGCTACCCCTCACAACACAGGTGAGCTTTATCAGCCCACAGTAGGGACATGTCACGCACTGTGCCTGTCACACACTGACAAAAATCCAGTCAAATGATTCAACCTTTCCAAATGTTCTAGTTTATCATTTTTGCATGACCCTGGGTGTGGCCTATCTCTCTACACTTATGTATGTGCTCCTAATCTAACAAGTATTTTCAAAAGGCGTTGCTCCCTGACCATAAAAAAAAGTTAAGCATCCTGCTGCCAAAATAGTCATACCTAAAATTTCAAAATAGTCATACCTAAAACACTTTTGACAGTACTTTTGAAAAGCAGTGAAGAGGAATTTTCACTCAAAAGGCTAATCAGCTCTTTGTTTTGCTTCTGTAGATATGCTTGCTGCATAGGCCGTACTCAAAATTAACTAAAGACTCATATTCCCTTTTGCTTGTTCTGTCTAAGCCACAAATGTAACTACCTGCAACCCATAGCAACTCCCGCGCTTTGTAACTGTCTGAAGACAAATTAACCAATCAGCCCATGCCAAATAAGTTCTATATAAGTAATGTTGCAACTGAGCTCCAGGTCCATGTTATGGCACGAATGATTCTAAGACCCGCGGAGCCAACTGAGATTAATTATGAGCCTTTATTAGCCGGACGGCGACTGACTCTCTACCACGCAGGGGTATAGAGGAGATCAGCCCCGAGCTTCCAGAGGAGGCAGCTTATAAAGCCTCCAACTACATCCTTGAACAAGCAGATTACAAGAAGCAGAAGTTAGCCGTTAACGTTTTGTACAAAGATAAATGTATCTGGGGAACTTCTCAGATCAAACAGGGCCTAGCGGACAGTTTTATCATCTGCACCTTGGAATGTTGCACTTCTCCTGGGGTGGGCGCCTGGAGATGTCACATCCCTGTAACTGAGTTACTGCTCTCCCTGGGGGCTGGTGCCTGGATATATCATCTCCCTGTAACTGAAGAATTTCCACTTTTACAGTCCAGATCTTCAGAGCGCTAGCTCCTTTGGGACCTCCAGTGTAATAAACCCAAGTTCTCCAACTCTCTGAGTGCTGCTTAGTTTCTCACTGGTTTGATTTTTTTCAACTTTTCTGCAACAGCAGTACATTTATCTACTTGACTCCCTTTCACAATCTCCGGTTAAACCACACTTTGTTGATGTGCTTTTACTCTGGATTATTTAATGCCCTCAAGATTTCAAGAGTTGCATCTGAGCAACTCAAAAATTTCCTGGTGCCATATCTTCATATTGATACCTTAAATGATCATTTTAAACAAATCAAATTAATTACTCTAGTAACCATGAACTCTTTCTTTTTTGCATTTTTAAGTGTCTTTTCAAAAAGTTTTGTTTTGATCTCTATTTGATTATCCCACGAGTCTCCAAAATTCTCAAACATTGCCAGTCTCTTCCCAAAACCAATCAATTACATTGAAGCCATGAGGAAACATTTTTAAACAAATATCTCTAAATATTCTCTCAGTTGTTCCTGAGTACACTTAGATCTAGATCATTCAAACGGAAACATGCAGCCTATTAAAGCTCAATGTGTTGTAGCTGCCAGCCCCCGAAAGACACACGGACCACCAGAACTCAGTGAGTTATAGGAAACACACTCTTTATTCAGCCAGCTGGGTCTGCCAGGGGTACGCAGACCCCAAATTAAGCAGCCCCGAAATGTAGAGGTACAGGGTTTTAAAGCCCAAAATCCCATTCTTCATTCTGTCTGAACACAAAGGTCTATTTTTCTTCTATTCACTACCTGTCGACCCACAGGTCGAGTGTGCAAGCGGGGGTACAGAAGCAGAAAGCTTATTGTTAGAATGTTATGTTCCTATGGGTGACAGCCTATGTTCCCATGGGCGATAGCCAAACAGTAATTTTCCAGCCAGCACATTCCCCACTGGCCTTACCGGAAAATCAAATCCTTGATTCTTCATGTGGAATTTGCTCATAGCCTCTATTTTGTAATACTAAAAGTCTAATAGAATTAATTTTCTTCCTTATATATGTAAACAAGAAATTGAGGAAACATGGGCTAAAAGTTAACAAGAGAAGGAAGAGGATTAAAGGTCCAGCTACAGCAGATAGAAGGGTTGTTAGCCATGGTGACCAATTGAACATCCTATGAAACCAGTTATTTGATTTTAGTCTCTGTTTTTCCCTGGCATCTAAATTTCTCTGTACTAGTTGTAACCTTTTTCTAATTATTCCAGAGTTATTGGCATAGAAGCAACAGGTTTCACCTAGAGCCATACATAATCTATCTTGTTCTAAGAATAATAAATTTAAACCTCTTCTATTCTGAAGGACTACTTCTGCTAGTGAATTGACTTGAAGTTCTAGCCTGCTGAGCTCAGTTAAGTTTAGGGGAGTTCCTACCCTGACATAGTAAGGGGGGGTTTGGGTTTAGGCACAACCAGCAATCTTGTCCTATGTCTGGGGTGGTCTTATTTAAGACCTTGTGTACTATCGTTAGCAAAGTTATTAATGCTCCTTCTGGTTTCGGTTATGGCTGGTCGAATGCCTGGGCTAAAGAGGAAAAAAGGAAGAAACACAGGGTTAGACTTACGTATGCTTGAGTCTTAGTCTTAAGGGCCCATCTTCCTGAGCTATCCACTCTCGTGCTGCCTTCACGTGGGAGTGATGAATCCATGATGGGATGCTGTCTACTTTAACTGCAGTGGGTGTCGTCAGGTAGACAGTGAAAGGTCCTTTCTATTTGGATTCTAGTCCTTTGGAAGTGAACTTCCGGATCCACACAGAGTCCCCAGGCTGAAACCGATGGGCAAGTCCGTCCCCCAGGGCTGAGTGGGCAGCAAGAACCCGGGACCAAATCTCCTTCTGTACACTTTGAAGGGTCTGTAAAGACTTAAGTAAGACAAGGTTATGCAGTTCTGCCTTTTTCTCATCTTCTATTTTAGATACTAAAGGTGGGGGTTTTCCAAAGAAAATTTCAAATGTGGTGAATCTATTAATATATGGAGTACACCTGGCTCGGAGAAGAGTAAAGGAGAGTTCTACCCAGGTCCCACCAGTTTCTAATCCTAACTTGACTAATGTCTCTTTTAGGGTCTGATTCATTCACTCTACTTGGCCTGAACTTTGGGGCCGGTAGGCAGAGTGGAGTTTCCATCACAAATTTAGGTAGCTAGCCATTTGCTGTGATACCTTTGCTACGAAGGCTGGCCCCGTTATCTGACCCTAAAGTTCCAGGGAGACCAAATCGAGGGAGAATTTCTTGTAGTAGTTTCTTAGTAACTACTAAGGCAGTTTCTTTCCTGGTCTCTATCCATCCTGAAAAGGTGTCTATAAAAACTAGTAAATATTTGTAGCCCCCCACAGTCGAGATTACCTCAGTGAAATCGACTTCCCAGTGGTTCCCTGGATAAATTCCTCTTTCCCTATGCCTAGGTTCTTCTATCTTCCCTTTCTTTGGATTAACTTGGACACAAGCTGGACATTGTGAGGCAATCTCCTCTGCGGTTCTTCTCCCTTCTAGAGCATCTTAGTTTGCCTTAGGTGTGTGGTCTGGTGTAGTTGGTGGAGGAGAGTCCTTCCAAGGGTCCGTGAGAGCCTGATTTTTCCATCTGGGGTTGTCCACCACCCCTGTTGGTTCCTAGTGGCTCCCTTATGTTGAAAATATATGTTCTCTTCCGCCGTATAGATTGGAGACAGAGGCAGTTCTAGGTAAGGGACAACAGTCAGTAGATGTGGTGGGGGCCCCACTGGCCTTGTGGCCGCTGTTCTTGCCTCTGCATTGGCTCATCAGTTTTCCTCAGCCTCAGGACTATTCCCTTTTTGATGCCCATTACAAAGAACAATAGCAAGAGCCTTAGGCATCAATATGGTTTCAAGTAAGGCTAAGATCTCCTCCTTGTTCTTAATGTCCTTCCCAGCTGAAGTCAGAAGCCCTCTTTCCTTGTAGATGGCTCCGTGTACATGTGCAGTGGCAAAGGCGTATTGGCTGTCAGTGTATATTGTGACTGCCTTATCCTTTCCCCATCTTAGTGCCTCAGTGAGGGCGATGAGTTCTGCTTTTTGAGCAGAAGCCCCATGGGGAAAAGCCTGTGACCAGATGGTGCCAGTTAGAGTTACGACTGCTGCCCCAGCATATCTCCTTCCTTCCTACATGAGCTGGTCCCGTCCATAAACAGAACTTCATTGGCCTCAGGATCAATGGGGGTGTATACCCGGTACGCCTAGTTCAAGAAACGCTCCAGGGGATTCCTGAGGTCCCTCCCTGTATAACTTCATTTACCTTAGAAAGATTAGTTGGCTGATGAGCAGCCATCCTAATTCCCCCAATTAGAATCTGGTGGTACTGATCTAATGCCATTCTCCCTGCCTGAGAATTGTGTCCTCAGTCGGGACGGGTGGAGGGAAATTCCTCCTGTCTGTTCCCCTGCTTCCTCAACTTTCCTCCCTCCTGCAGCTATCTTTTGTGTTTTAGTCCGAATGCATCTGCCCTCTTCTGAGGTCAAGGGGATAACTAAAAGCTGTTGGAAATCGTCCCAGGTGAGGCAGTGAGTCTGAAAGACACTTTCTAAGAGTCCCATTAATTCCTGGGGTTTCTCAGAGAAAGGCAGATTCTGTGCCTTCCAGTTGTATAGGTCACTAGTCGAGAAAGGCACGTAAACCATAAAGGACCTGTCTGTATGATGCCCCTGGGATGGTGCTTCTCACAAGGGGAGAATGACCGGGGTGGTGGTATTGGCTGGTGCCCCGCCTGGAGCAGGAGCAGGAGCAGGAGCAGGAGGCCCATAGACGTTCCTTGCTCGAGTCCGAGGAGGCGAGGCAGTGTTATTGGGCCTCTGTTGTCCTGGGTTATAGGATGGGGGAAGGTCACTGTCCTCTGGTGAAGATTGGAGGACTGAGGGACTGGCTTGTCTTGGAGATTCAGTTGCTACATGTTTCGGGGGTACCCACAACTAAAACTCGTGCCTCCAGAGAAAGGGCACACTGACGGAGCCAAGGAGGGGGGGATTCTGAACAAGGTTTAAATACTGATCAATGTAGGGAAGCTGATTAGGATGTCCCAGATCTCCCGTGACAATCTTCCAAACATTCCTCATTAAACCCCTGTCGAAAGAACCCTCAGGAGGCCAGTTTACATCAAAAGACGGCCACTCAACTTTACACAATGCTCTTCGTCTGCCTGGAGAAAACTTTATGCCATAGTTAGCTCCCTCTACAAACTCTTCTTTGAAATGTCGCAGGAGACACCCCAAGGGTGTCTTCTGTGAACTCGGGCTTCCCCCCCCATCGCTTGCACAGAAAGCACAAAATACAAAACAGACACTCAGATGAGAACAATTACTGAGGTGTAGGTGGACCCAGAGAAGTCCGCCACCTACAACCTAGACAAGACCAGAGACAATAAACAGACCCCGACAACAGGGCACAGGAGGCGGCATCCCGCGGCCTGGCCACGGTCCGGGAGATATGACTGAGTCCAGTCTCTCCACAGACCCCCAATGACTGGTCAACAGAAACAGAAAGGTACCTTTTATCCAGACGCCAAGGCCTCGGAGATTCCAGATTCCTGTCGGGACCAGGAACAAAGAGCGTGTCCTGAAAGTTTTGTCCTTGATGATTGCATTAACCCCGTCGCGGCATTCAAGGGCCCTGGAACATCTCAGGTTGGCCATCCCTTTGAATCAGTAACAGGGACAGCAACCGCTTCGGAGGCCAGTCAGGTCTTAGATCCCAGGGCCACTCCCTGAGATCTCTCTGGAGACTCCAATGTTGTAGCCACCAGCCCCCGATAGACACACGGACCGCCAGAACTCAGTGAGTTATAGGAAACACACTCTTTATTCAGCCAGCTGGGTCTGCCAGGGGTACGCAGACCCCAAATTAAGCAGCCCCGAAATGTAGAGGTACAGGGTTTTTAAGCCCAAAATCCCATTCTTCATTCTGTCTGAACACAAATGTCTATTTTTCTTCTATTCACTACCTGTCAACCCACAGGTCGGGTGTGCAAGCGGGGGTACAGAAGCAGAAAGCTTATTGTTAGAATGTTATGTTCCTATGGGTGACAGCCTATGTTCCCATGGGCGATAGCCAAACAGTAATTTTCCAGCCAGCACAAATGCTTTTCATGTTAAATTCAGGCCATGACCAAATCACCAATTTTGCTAATTAGATTTTCTGTGGTTTGATTAGGCTAGAGTTTAAATCTTAATACTAACTAAACTGTCAGAACTCATTCCCTTTTAAAACATTTTGATTGATGTGAGAAGTTTAACTTCGAACATAAAAATGAGCTCTGAAAACCCCCATTTTATATCTTCCCATCTAATAAAAATCATGTCTCCTCTTCAGGCAGAAGTAACTGAAGTGGCCTTCCAAGTCGTCTGACCTCCAAGTTTACCTAAGCAGAGATATGTGCTTTTCAAAGCTCCAGTTTCTGTAACTTTGTGCTTTGGCTAGGCCGTGTCAGCGGAAGGAAGGCATAGGAGAGGGACTGTTCCAAGCAGTTCTTTTTCAGTCACTGGGTCTGGCTCAGGACTTTATCGTCGCCTTGCTGCCTTTCTGACTGGCAAATGAAGATGAACAGCCATGGCTTCTATTCTACTTGCCACTGATGACAGATTATTTATTATTGTCTTTACTTGTCATGTTTAGCATTAAGGCTGAGACCTGACAAGCTATTTCCCGAGTGCAGATGACTAGCTTCAGTTGAGCATGACAAATATTTTATAAGTTTTATATTCTTTTAATAATTGCTGGGAAAATAAAACACACTCCCTGTTACTTTATTTTGATAATATGGGGGAGAAAGAAACTTTCCTCTACCCTCCAAGGTTCTTTTGGTTGTGTAATAATTAAATCTATATGAGACAGGCTAAATAATCAAACCAACAGGAGGCAGATTGATAAGAGAAAATCAAATTTAATCTCGTGCGCACAGGAACTCTGCATATACAAGAAAGCCAGAGACCCTGCATACAGGAGAAGTTCAGAGATAAAAGAGGAGATTGAGGTATATAAGATATCCTTAGTGGAATGAGATAAGGTGCCTTGGGAGCTTCAAAAGGTCATTGCAGAATGATAAGAAGAGCAGATGTTCATTAATTAGTAGTTTTCCCTGCCCTATAGATAGGTCAAAAGAAGTTATCTCTGATAATCTCTTAGGGGCAAGGCCTCTAATTCAAATTCTTCTAGGTAGTTAAATGGGGGAGGGTGGGCAGAAGTTTCTCTTGAGCCTGAAGCTAAAATTGTCTTTAGCTCAAAGTAATCTGCATATCACTGAAGCTCAGCTTGAGGTGGCTCCTCCTCACACACATACACAGGTATATCTCACTCAAATTTAGAAGATGGCTGTTCATCTAGTAATTGTCATAAATAAGAATGCCCACTGTGTCTAGACAAGTGTTGCTGTATTTTAAGTTTCACCTATCCTAACCCCAACTCTGGCATTTTATTAAAGTACAGGTTGCTGGTTACATGGCAAGTTTAGTTTGAGATTTTTGATCATGTAATATCTGACCAGGGAAACTGGAGAGAAGCACAGTAAAACAGAAAAGTCATGGATTTTTTTCCACTTACATTGTTTCAGGTGACACAAAAAATCAGCAAATTCATGGCACACTAGGCAGTGTCAAGGGTGGAAAATTTTCAAGTGAGCAAACTAGCTAAGTCAGCTACAGGGAAGAAATATCTTTAGATATCAGAAGTTGTCCTACTTGCTTGTGTGTGGTTTAGGAAGTGTATTGTATAAAATATGTAGATGGCCAATGTCTGCTTCTGTAATCCATTTACTTGTTAATTAAGGGTGTTGTTCCGGGCAAAGATATGCTAAAAGCCAACTTCCACTTCTGTAATCTGCTGGCTTGTTCAGGAGACCACCAGGATATGGTCTTGAGCTTTATCAGCTGCCTGCTCTGAAAGCTCGGGGCTGATCTCCTCTAGCCCTGCGTGGTAGAGAGTCAGTCGCCGGCCGGCTAATAAAGGCTCATAATTAATCTCAATTGGCTCCGTGGGTCTCAGAATCGTTCGCGCCATAACAGCAGTAAAGCAGTATGTGTCAGACAGGCAGCCAGAGACAGACAAGAGAATCTAGTGCCAGAGACAGAAATTGAATGGGGCAGGTCATGAGCGGATCAGGGGGATCTCTTAGGAGCAAGTATGAGCATAATCAGGATAAGCAGTGAGTCATGGCTAAATAGGCAAATTGGAAGCCCAACAGGATCAAGCAGGTAGTCTACTTCAGGATCCTGAGGAAAGGGGTGGAAGGGGTTGGGGTAGGGGGGTAGAGGAGGGAGACTAAAAGGTGAGGGGATAGGGGTGAATATGTAAAACCAAAAGCAGAACAGGAACAAATTACAAATGGAGAATGCAGTCGCATTGTGTCAGAATCAAGTGGAATTTGGCAGCTAAGGCAGGTCACTGTTCCAGCTTCAGCTTTTCTCCTTCTCCTTCTGCCACATGAATCTGGCTTGGGGATTTGCAGCCGAGGCAGTGGAAACAGCTGGCTAACTGAAGAGTGTGGGGGTGAGGAGCTGAAAACAGTTCCTGCAAATAAAGAGTATGTTTTGCTTATAAAAGAAATTAGAAATGTGCTAAAGGAAGTATTTGAATATGAATGAGGTATTTGGGCATTTCAATACCCAAAAGAAAATCGCTCAATAGCAAGAATGCCTAAACTTAAAAAGATTTAACAGAACACAAGCACACACTCCAGTAAATGAGTCAATAAACCATATAGCTAAATATCCATGGCATTTTCAATTCATGCCTCAGTCTAGAAACCTCCCAGTCATCTCTCACTCTTTTTCAAGGGCAGAGGTCTGTTTAACAACACTTCAGTGTTCCAGGCAGCAAACAAGCTCTCAACTATTAATGGCAAAGCCGCCAGAAGCCAGACATACCTGGGAACAGATGAAAGATTTCATTTGTTCACCTTCAATGTTAAACTAGTTCTCACTCAGGATTTCTGAGCACATTACTGGAAATTTTAAAAGCACACAGTTGTGAAAAGGTTTCTGAAAACATACAAGACACATATTGAACAAGAAAGTCCACCTGAAAATCCTGTGAGGGCAAAAATGGATTGCAACATTACAGCATGCCTGTTCTTTTTACAAGGACCAAAGGAATTTCAAAGACCCAGAAACTCTTGAAAGTGATAGAAATGTTATGGCAAATGAGATTTCACCTTGCATGCCAAATCCAACCGTTTGGGTAGTTGCTTCCTGAAGCCCCAGATACCTGATCAAATTAGTGATGTCTGCCATAGCCTAGAGATGAGAGAGTTGGTATTCACCATTGTTTAAAAGTCCATCTTTCTTTGAGTCACAGGCCATCTGGACATACTACTTTCTATCTTAGAGTTGAAAACAGGCAGCTTGTGGACTAGGTTCACACTGAAGATATGCTCTGGCCCTCAGAGTATTTTTTAAAAATGAGTTGCCAATATTTGAAAATGAGAGATTTCTCATTTAAAAATAAAGATTGAATGTTTCTCTTAAAAAATGGAAATCTCTAGAGATTTTAGGCCTGTCTTTCCAAATGGCAACTGTCATGTGGAGCTGAGTAAGGGCTGCCTCCTTTACATGAGATAGCTTCTCTCAAATTTACCTTCTTTCACTCATTTACATTGCCTGTCTGGCCTCTGTAGGATATGTGTTTGTGGCTCCCTACTCTATGCCTCGGTATTACTGTTACTTAATCAGGCTCCTCCATGTTAATGAGGACTTTCAGGTTCACTGTTCCCTTTTCCATCTCAATTCTGTCATTAACCAGAATGACTTTAACTCCTTGCCTCACAGTTGCTGGGCTTATTCAGCTTCCATAATTCTCACGTCCACTTCACCAACCCATTCTTCAACAATAGAAATGTTCTACCTTCAAAATTTCAATTTCAATTTCAATGCTTTAGTTTTTTTGCTTTCGTGTTTTGTTTTGTTTGACCATAACCTCATATTAATACAGATGTTTCTGCCTTTATTTCCAACAAAACTACCACTCCTCAATCAGATGTTTAGTCCCTTTACTCTTTTCATATTTTCCATCTATCAGCCCGTTTTTGGGTCTACTTTGCTCTCCATGGCCCATAATGTCACCGCCATTCTTGCAATTCTTTTCATTTCTTTTGTTCCTTTCTCCTCTCCTACCTGCTCACCAAACCTCATTCCTGGATCAATATAACCACTCAACTTCTCCAGGGTGATGAACACTGCTGGATAAAATCACACTACAAATTCATGATCTCCAGTCTCAATGAGCTTTAAGCCCCTAAATATTACCTTCTCCTCTTCTCCTCAGTGGCTACTTCAAAGAGTTGCCACTCGCCTCAAACTAAATAGTCTACTTCTTGCCTCACTTTCAGAGGCAACTTTGCTTTCTACTGTCAGAAAATCAAGGCCAACGGATGACAGAGATTCCTGAACTTTCTCCTTTACTACCTACGAACGTACTTTTAGTATATGTACTGCTGAAGCGTACAGTCCCTACAAACTTGAATTTTCATACATTCTGACCTCATGTCTCAATGGGAGAACTGTCCCTCCTCCATTTCAGATTAGTTCTTCCCACTCACATGCCCATCCCCTTGACATTAGCCCATCATCCTATTCTTGAGCCCTGAATTTATTTGTTTTATACTCCTTTTCTCTTACCTTTAATAATTCTCTGAGCTTAATTATTCCTTCCTCTCAAAATATAAACATGCTAAACTGTCTTCCAAGTAAAAATAATTCTCCCTCAACTTCAAGTACCTTTCTGGCTGCAATCTTATTTTTCTGGCACTCTTTCACCCCAAAGTTCTTGAAGAGCAGACTCTACTTCCTTGCCTTCCCTTTACTACTCCATCTACTGACTTTTGGCTTGTATCACCTCTTCACTAAAACTTTTTTAAAGGTCACCAACAACCTTCAACTTCCAAATTTAATAAGAATTCCTTGCCCTAATCTTGTTTGATGTTGTAGGGATTCAGAATGAGTCACCCCAAGATGTGCCGCTGTGGTATGCAGATTACCTCGAGCTAAAGACAACAGAGCCCCTGTACGCTCAAGAGAAATTTTGCCCCACCCCCTTAACTACCTAGAAGAATTTAAATTAGGGTCTTTGCCCGTAATAAGAGTTATCACCAGAAATAACTTTTTATGACCTATCTATAGATTAGGGAGGGGGGGGGCAAACTTCTAATTACTGAACATCTGCTCTTCTTATTATCCTACAAATGACCTTTCTTCTCCCTGAAGCCCCAAGGTACCTTACCACATTCTTAACTCAAAATGTCATATAAACCTTATTTTAACATTCGGTCTCTGAACCGCTCATGTATGTGGGGTTCCTATGCATAGGTATGTAATTAAATTTAGTTATTTTCTCTTATTAATCTGTCTCATGTAGATTTAATTGTTAGACCAACCAAAAGAACCTAGGAGGAGGAAGGAAAGTTTCTTCCTCCACCAAAATATCTGCAACACTTGCCCAGTGTTGAATGTTTCCTCTGCCTCCAAACTCTCTTCCCTTGGCAATCATGGTTTTGCTCTTACCTTTATGGTTGTGTTCTTTAACATGTTTGAAAGCATTGCTTTTGCTCATCAATTCTATGTCATTATTATCCAGGACTCCAATCTCAGCTCTGTGCTCTCCTCATATTATACTTTCCCTATGATCCCATGCACTTACATAAAACTTTAACTATTACCTATAAGCTGTAGCATCCAACCCAAGCCTCTCTTTCAAGTGTGTCCTGGATATCTCTATTTGGATAATCTAAAGGCACTGTGAATTCCACATGTCTCAAACTGAGCTCCTTCCTCTCCAATTCTGATTTCCCTCTCCATTAATGACATCAATATTTACTCAGTCTCTCAAGTCAGAGATTTATGAGTCATGCCAAGGTCCATCCCCCTCTTCCTCACACAAATCCTAAGATTCCGGATCTTAAATATAAGCAATGAAAAGGAGAAACAGTGAAGACATCACCTTAGCAATAAGAGAAACAAAATCACCCCGTGAAACCTGATTATAGTTTGGCCCTGGGGAATCCATTCTCCCACAGAGCTCCAACTTGAAATTTCTGGAATGCACATCTGATTATATCACTTCTTTTCAATGACTTTCCATAGATTTAAGAATACAGGTAAAGCACCAGTTTAGAGTTCAGGCCTTTCCTGAATCAATCCTTACCAACCTTCATTTCCTGCCTCTCCTCAATGCACCCTCTATAACCAGCCATACTGAAATGCTTGCTCTTTCCTGAGCGTATTGCTATTTCAGATCTATACTTTCATTCATGCTGTTCCCTCTGCCTAGAGTTAGTCTACACTTCTAATCATTTTATTTCTTGTTTGCCTGGCTTTTAACATTTCCTTAAAGACTTAAACATGAGCTCCACCAGGAAGCTTCCCTTGACCCTTACAAGGGAGCAGAATTTGCCACCCTGAAATATGCCTTTTTTGGCATAAGGATTATTTTAGGCTGATTACATTTAAGAAACAGCAGACATGGGAAAATCTCTGAAAACTGAGTGAAATTATCCCTTTTTTGGGGGGAGTGAATACTAATTTCCAAAAAAATTTATTTATTTATTTGTTTGTTTGTTTATTTATTATGGTGACATTGGTTAAAGAAATCCAGTAAGTTTTAAGTGTACAATTCAAAAGTAAGTCATATATATTTTGCATTGTATGTTCGTTGCTCATACATAGATTTTTTAATGACACAACATGTTTGACACTTTTTACCCCATCTACCTCCTCCCTTCCCCCTCCCCTCTACCATCTGATAATAACTAGTCTATTGTCTATGTCCATGAGTCTCTGTTTCTCCAGTTTGTCTGTTGCTTTTAGGTTTATATCTCATATATAAGTGATATCATGTGATTTTCAACTTTTTCTGTCCAGTTTATTTCACTTAGAATGATTATCTAAAGGTCCATCCATATTGTCGAAAATGGCAGTATTTCATCTCTTCTTATGACTGAGTAATATTCCATTCCATACATGTAGCACAGCTTCTTTAGCCAATCATCTGTCGTAGGAAACTTCAGTTGTTTTCATTTCCTGGCCACTGTGAATATTGCTGCTATGAACATCAATGTGGAAATACCTTTTGAGATATGGTTTTTCAAGTCTTTAGGGTAAATACCCAGTAGAGGGATTGCTGGACCGTATGGTAGATCAACTTTTAGTTTTTTGAGGAAAATCCATACTGTTTTCCATAGCGGCTATACCAATTTGCAGTACCATCAGCAATGTTCCTTCATATCTGCACCCTCTCAAACACGTATTATTGCTTGTCTTGTTGATAACAGCTATTATAACAGATGTGAAATGATATCTCATTGTGGTTTTAATTTGCATTCCCCTATTAGCTAGTAATGTTGAACATCCTTAGATGCTTGTTGCCCATTTGTATGTCTTCTAGGAAGAAGTGTCTGTTCAGGTTCTCTGCCCATTTTTTAACTGGATCGTTTGTATTTTTTGTTGTTATTGAGTCATATGAGTTCTTTGTATATTTTGGATATCAGGCCCTTATCAGAGGCGTTGCTTGCAAAAATATTTTCCCATTCAGATGATTGTCTCTTTACGTTGTCGACAATTTCTTTTACTGAGCAGAAGCATTTTAGTTTGATGTAGTCCTATTCATTTATTTTTGTTTTTAATTCCCTTGCCTTTGAGGTCAAATTCATAAAATACTCTTTATGTCCAAGGTCCTTGAGTATAGTTCCTATGTTTTTTTCTATGCATTTTATTGTTTGAGGTCTTATATTCAGGTCCTTAATCCATTTTGAGCGAACTTTGGTGTGTGGTGATAGGCAACAGTCTAGTTCCATTCTTTTGCAAGTGGCTTTCCAGTTTTCCCAGCACCATTTATTAAAGAGGCTTTCTTTTCTCCATTGTATGTTTTTGGCCTCTTTGTCAAAAATTATTTGCCCATATAAATATAGGTTTACTTCTGGACTCTCGATTCTGTTCCACTGGTGTGTGTGTCTGTTTTTCTGCAATATGATGTTGTTTTGATTATTGCCACTTTGTAGTATAGTATGAAGTCAGGCAGAGGGATACCTCCAGCCTCGTTCTTTTTCCTCAGGATGGCTTTGGCAATTTGGGGTCTTTTGTGCTTCCATACAGATATTATAATTTTTAGTTTTTTTCTTTACAAAATGCCGATGGGATTTTGATGGGGATTGCATTAAATCTCTACAATGCTTTTAGGTAATATGGTCATTTTAACTATGTTGATTCTTCCAATCCAAGAACACGGAATATCTTTCAATTTCTCCATATCTGCTTTGATTTCTTTTAATAGGGTGTTGTAGTTTTCATTATATAGGTCCTTCACATGTTTCCTTAGATTTATTCCTAGGCATTTTATTCTTTTTGTTGCAAATTCAAAGGGATTATTTTTCCACTTCTTTTTCTGACATTTCATTATTAGAGTACATGAATGCTATGGATTTTTAAACATTGATTGATTTTATTTATCCAGAAACTTTACCATATATGAATGCTATGGATTTTTAAACATTGATTTTTTATCCAGAATCTTTACTGTATTTGCTTATTGCTTCTAGTAGTGTTCTCGTTGAGTCCTTAAGGTTTTCTACACAGAGAATCATGTCATCTGCAAATAGTGACAGTTTGACTTCTTCATTTTTATTTGGATGCCTTTTTATATCTTTTTTTTTGTCAGATTGCACTAGCTAGGACCTCCAATGTTATACTGAATAACAGTGGCAATAGTGGACAGCCTTGACTTGTTCCTGATCTTAGAGAGAAGGTTTTTAGTTTTTCGCCATTAAGTATAATGTTAGCTGAGGGTTTGTCATATATGGCCTTTATTATGTTAAGGTACTTTCCTTCTATACTGATTTTGTTAAGTGTTTTCATCATAAATGGATGCTTTATCTTGTCGAAGGCGTTTTCTGCATCTATTGATATGATCATACGAATCTCGTTTTAAAATTTGTTTCTGTGGTGTATCACAGTAATTGATTTGCATATTTTGAACTATCCTTGCTCCCCTGGGATGAAGCCCACTTGATCAGGGTGTATAATCTTTTAAATATGTTGCTGTATTCGGTTTGCTAGTATCTTATTTAGGATTTTTGTATCTGTATTCATGAGAGATATTGGTCTGTAGTTTTCTTTTTTCTTTACCAGGTTTTGGTATCAGAGTAATATTGGCCTCATAAAATGTGTTGAGAAGTATTGCCTCCTCTTCGATTTTTTGGAAGAGTTTGAGGAGAAGAGGTATTAAATCTTCTTTGAATGTTTGGTAGAATTTACTGGTGAAGCTATCTGGTCCTGGACTTTTACTTTTTGATAGTTTTTTGATGATTGTTTCAATTTCCATACTGCTGTTTGGTCTATTTAGATTTTTCAGTTCTTCTTCTTCTTTTTTTTTTTATACTTTTATATTTTTTAATTTTTTTCTTTTCTTTTTTCTTTTTTTATTATTTTTTTCTTTTTAAAAAGAAGCTTGTGGGGTAACATTGGTTAATAAAATTATATAATTTTGGGGTATACATTATAACTTGACATCTATATATTCTATTGTGTGATTACTACCAGAGTCCAATTTCCTTCAGCTATTATATATTTGACCACCTTTACCCACTTCACTCTCCCTCAAATCTCCTATATTTAACCCCCAATACCCTCTTCTCTTCTCTCCTGCCCCTACCCTCTGGTAACCACTAGTCCATTATCCATGTCCTGGAGTCTCTGTTAGTATCTGTTCATTTGTTGCTTTTAGGTTTATATCCCACTTGTAAGTGATATCATGTGATTTTCAACTTTTTCTGTCTGGCTTATTTCCTTAGCATGATTATCTTGAGATCCATCCAGGTTGTCACAAATGGCAGTATTTCATCTTTTCTTATGGCTAAGTAATATTCCATTGTACATATGTACCACAGCTTCTTAAGCCAGTTATCTATTGTAGGACACTTCGGTTGCTTCCATATCCTGGCCACTGTGAATAGTGCTGTTATGAACATCGGTGTGCAAATATCTTTTTGGATATGGGTTTTCAAGTCTTTGGGGTAAATACCCAGTAGAGGGATTACTGGATCATATGGTAGATGAATTCTTAGTTTTTCTGAGGAACCTCCATACTATTTTCCATAGCAAATTGGCTGCAACCATTTGCAGTCCCCCCAGCAGTGCATGAGGGTTCCTTTTATTCCACATCCTCTCCAACATTTGTTATTATTTGTCCTGTTGATTATAGCTATTCTAACAGGTGTGAGATTGTATCTCATTGTGGTTTTGATTTGCATTTCCCTAATAGCTAGTAATGTTGAGTATCTTTTCACATATGTGTTGGTCATTTGTATGTCCTCTAAGGAGAAGTGTCTGTTCAGGTCCTCTGCCCATTTGGTGATTGGATTGATTGTTTTTTGTTGTTATTGATTCATATGAGTTCTTTCTATATTTTGGATACTAGGCTCTTATCAGAGGCGTTGTTTGCAAATATATTCTCCCATTCGGATGGTTCGCTCTTTATCTTGTTGATGATTTCTTTTACCGAGCAGAAGATTTTTAGTTTGATGTAGTCCCATTCATTTATTTTTGCTTTTACTTCCCTCGCTTTTGAGGACAAATTCATAAAATACTCTTTAAGTCCAAGGTCCTTGAGTTTAGTTCCTATGTTTTCTTCTATGCATTTTATTGTTTTATATTCAGGTCTTATATTCAGGTCCTTAATCCATTTTGAGTTAATTTTGGTGTGTGGTGATAGACAACAGTCTATTTACATTCTTTTGCAGATGGTCTTCCAATTTTCCCAACACCATTTATTGAAGAGGTTTTCCTTTCTCCACTGTATTTTTTTTTGGCTTTTTTGTCAAAAATTACTTGCCCATATAAATATGGGTTTACTTCTGGACTTTCGATTCTGTTCCACTGATCTGTGTGTCTGTTTTGCTGCCAATACCATGCCATTTTCATTACTGTCATTTTGTAGTATAATTTGAAGTTGGGCAGACTGATGCCTCCAGTCTCGTTCTTTTTCCTTAGGATGGCTTTGGCAATTTGGGGTCTTTAGTGCTTCCATACAGATATTATAATTTTTAGGTTTTTTTATTTACAAAATGACAATGGAATTTTGATGAGGATTGTATTAAATCTCTATAATGCTTTAGGTAATATGGTCATTTTAACTATGTTGATTCTTCCAATCCAAGAACTCGGAATATTTTTCCATTTCTTCATATCTGCTTCGATTTCTTTCAATGGAGTCTTGTAGTTTTCATTACATAGATCCTTCACATATTTCCTTAGATTTATTACTAGATATTTCTTTTTGTTGTCGTTGTTGCAATTGCAAAAGGAATTTTTTTTCACTTCTTTTTCTGACGCTTCATTATTAGAGTATAGGAATTCTATGAATTTTCGAACTTTGATTTTGTATCCAGAAATTTTACTGTATTTGCTTATTGTTTCTAGTAGTGTTCTTGTGGAGTCTTTAGGGTTTTCTACATAGAGAGTCATGTCATCCGCAAATAGTGACAGTTTCCTATTTGGATTCTTTTTATATCTTTCTCTTGTCTGATTGCACTTGCTAGGACCTCCAATATTATGTTGAATAACAGTGGTGATAGTGGACAGCCTTGCCTTGTTCCTGATCTTAGAGGGAAGATTTTTAGTTTTTCGCCATTAAGTATAAAGTTGGCTGAGGATTTGTCATGGATGGCTTTTATTATGATAAGGTACTTTCCTTCTATACTGATTTTGTTAAGCGTTTTGATCACAAATGGATGCTGTATCTTGTCAAAGGCGTTTTCTGCATCTATTGATATGATCATACAATTCTTATTTTTAAGTTTGTTTATGTGGCATATCACATTAGTCGATTCGCACATGTTGAACCATCCCTGTGCCCCTGGAATGAAGCCCAGTTGATTGTGGTGTATAATCTTTTAAATATGTTGCTGTATTTGGTTTGCTACTATCTTATTTAGGATTTTTTCATTTGTGTTTATGAGAGATATTGGTCTGTAGTTTTCCTTTTTTGTGTTATCTTTACCAGGTTTTGATATCAGAGTAATATTTGCCTCATAAAATGAGTTGGGAAGTATTGCCTCCTCTTCAATTTTTTGGAAGAGTTTGAAGAGAATAGGTTTTAAATCTTCTTTGAATGTTTGATAGAATTCATTGGTGAAGCCATCTGGTCCTGGACTTTTACTTTTTGGTAGGTTTTTGATGATTGTTTCAATTTCCATACAGCTGATCAGACTGTTTAGACTTTCCAGATCTTTTTGATTCAATTTAGGAAGATTGTATTTTTCTAAGTACTGGTCCATATCTTCTAAGTTATTAAATTTGTTATTGTATACTTTTTGTTAGTATTTTTGCATGATCCTGTATTTTTGCAATGCTAGTCATAATTTCCCCTTTTTCATCCCTGAATTATTTTATTTGTATCCTTTCTATTTTTTCTTTAGTGAGTCTAGCCAGAGTTTTGTCAATTTTATTAACCTTCTCAAAGAACCAGCTCCTTGTTGTATTTATTTTTTCTATTGTTTTTTTTTTGTTTGTTTCCAATTTCATTTATTTCTGCTCTAATTTCAATTATTTCTTTCCTTCTGCTAACTTTAGGCCTCATTTGTTCTTCGTTTTCTAGTTTTTTTAAGATAAAGCATTAGGTTATTTAGGGGCATTTGTTCTTGTTTTTGGAGATAGACCTGTAATTATATGAACTTTTCTCTTATGGCTGCTTTTGTTGTGTCCCATTAGTTTTGATATGTTGTACTATCATTATCATTTGTTTCTATGTATCTCTTGATCTCTCTTTTTATTTTTTCTCTGACCCAGTCATTCTTCAGTAGCATGTTGTTTAATCCCCATGTATTTGTGGTTCTTCCTGATTTCTTTTTGCAGTTGATTTCTAGTTTCAAAGCATTGTGATCAGAGAGTATGGTTGATATGATTTCAACCCTCTTATATTTGTTGAGGCTATTTCTGTGTCACAGTATGTGATCGATTCCTGAGAATGTTCCATGTATACTAGAGAAGAATGTATAAGCAGGTGTTTTGGGATGAAAAGCTCTTATATGTAAATTATGTTCCGTTGGTCTAATGTGTCATTTAAGGATGTTGTTTCCTGATTGATTTTCTGTTTGGATGATCTGTCCATATCCGATAGTGAGGTATTTAGGTCCCCTACTAATATAGTGTTTTGGTCTGTTTCTCCCTTTAGTTCTGTTAGTAATTGCTTTACATATTTCGGAGCTCCCTGATTGGGAGCATAAATATTAACACCTGTTATGTCTTCTTGTTGCATGTTTCCCTTTATCATTATGAAGTGTTTCTCAGTATCTTTCTTTCCCTTTTTTTTTGAAGTCTATTTCGTCTAATATAAGTATCGCTACTCTCGCTTTTCTCTGAATGCCATTTGCTTGATATATCATTTTCCACTGTTTCACTTTAAGTCTATATTTGTCTTTGGAGCTGAGATGTGTCTCCTGGAGCCAGCATGTGGTTGGGTTTTGTTTTTTGATACATTTTGCAACTAACTTTGTGCCTTTTTATTGGTGAGTTCAGTCCATTTACATTTATGGCGATTATTGAAATATGAGATCTTCTTATAGCCATTTTATCTTTTGCTTTCTGGTAGCTCAGCGTTTCCATTGTTTCCTTGTCCACGTGTTTCTGTTTTCTTTATTTTGGTTGGCTTTTGGGTATTTTGCCTCTGGTTCTTCTTGTTTTTTGTTATATCCTTCAGTTCGGAATCTTTGGTGTGTGGCTACCATTACGACTATGTAAAGGATAGTTATATATATATATATATATATACATACACACACACACACACACACACAGTTGTCCATTTTCTGCTGCATGTGCCTTATTTCTTTTCCTCTTTGCAAATTTGGGTCTTTGAATCCTCCCCTTTTCAGTCATTGTTGTCTCAATTTGTCCCTATGTATGCCGAATGTTCATTACTATCTTGTTATTACAATTTTCTTCTTATTATTTATGTTTACAATGCCTTGTTCTTAGATCGGGTTGCACTCTTCTGCTTCTATTTGCCTGATAGTCACTTTACTCCTAATTATGTATTTTTTTTGTCATCTTGTTTTAGATGAACTGACCCCTTTCAGTAATTCCTGTAGTGCAGGCTTCATAGTGGAGATTTCCCTCAATTTTTGTATGTCTGGAAATGTTTTAATTTCTCCTTCATATCTAAAGGAGAGCTTAGCTGGATACATTATTCTAGGCTGGTTGTTCCTTTCACTTAATAGTTTAGATATTTGATTCCTTTCTTTTCTGGCTTGTAAATTTGTGCTGAGAAGTCCGATGATGCTCTATTGGGTTTTCCTTTATATGTTCTCATCTTCTTCTCCCTGGCTGCCCTGAGAATTCTGTCTTTGTCGTTGACTTTTGATAACTTTAATGCAATGTGTCTTGGTGAAGGCCTTTTTGGGTTGAGATAATTGGGTGTTCTGTTGATTTCCTGAATTCCAAGCTTTAGCTCATTCCTTCGATTTGGGAAATTCTCTTCCACTATTTGTCTGAAAATGCTTTCTGGTCCCTGCTTTTTTTTCCTTGCCTTCAGTAATGCCCATTATTCTTATGTTTCCTCTCCTGATGGTATCAGCTAGTTCTTGAATTTCTCTTTCAATATTTTTCATTCTTCTGTTTCTCTCTTCTTCTTTTTGACTTATTTCTAGATTGCTGTCTTCGATATCACTGATCCTTTCCTCCATTTGGTAGACTCTATTTTCCAAGCTTGCTATTTCATTTTCCAACTTTTGCAGTGTGTTCTTCATCTCCATAAGTTCTATTTGGTTCCTTGTAAGATTTCAGTCTTCTTGCTCTGCTCATCTCGTTTTTTTTTTTTAATTCCTGAAATTGTAGATTTGAGTCGTTTTGTATCTCATTGAGTTTTTTCAGAAGTACCATCCTGAAGTTTATGTCATTTAAGTCGCATATTTCTATATTTGTAAACTTATTTTCTGGAGATTTTTCTCTTTCTTTCTGAAATGCCTTGTCATCTTGGTTGTTCATTGTGTTTAATGGACTATTTCTGCACCCGGGCATTAATGGAAGTGTATTCTGCTATTTTTTGAGAAAGAAGATTTATTATATAAAGGTCTGTCTTTAGCCTGCTGCAAAGAAGGCGCTTTTTATTTGGTTTCCAGTAGGTGGTGTCTAAGCCTCATGGCTTCCTGCTTTATATAAAGCCTTAAAAATGCCTTTTTATTTTCTAATATTTAATCACCCTTGCTGCTCTCAGTTTCAGTCCCTGTTAGTGTTAGCAACAGTTTCTGTAGTGTTTGCTTGGAGTCCCTTGGGGCTCTGCGGTGATTAGTCTGAGAGCGGGGGGTGGGGGGGAGAGGGGCCCTCTGGTTTGGGGTTTGGGGGCTGCGACTCAGCCTTGGTTGCCAGTATTAGTCTGCGGTTCTGTCCCACTCCTCTGCTTTCTGCCCTGATGACTGTGCCCTGGTGCCGGCTGCTAGAAATTCCGGCACTTCCAGGCAGGCTGATCAGGGAAGTTGCTGAACCTTCTCACCTCCCCCTCCTCCTGCAGGGAGCTCCAGAGACTGAGGGAGGTAGCTTCATTCTCAGCAGCTTTTGCTCAGATTCCCCTGGGACCCCATGGTGTCAGTCTCAAAGGGTATGGGGGGAGGGACCTTCTGCATTTCACGTTGGGAGCTGCAGCTCGGCCTTAGTCTTGGTACCAGGGCCCCTAAAATTCAACTGTTGTATCTCTGTTGTCCCTTCCTGCTTCTCTGCTTTCTGACCTGATGCCTGGGCCCTACTGCTGGCTGCTAGAAGTTCCGGCACTTCCAGGCAGGCTGATTGGGGATGTCGCTGCACATTTATTCCTCCCCCTCCTCCTGCTAGGCAGCTTTTTTATTACTCCCAGGCCACTGCCCGCCGGACACCTGGGGTTCTGACCTGTGGTAACCCTTATGCATAGATCCCACTCTCAGATGTGCTGGTGTGAAGTTTGAGTGTTTTTTGTTGCGTTTTAGATGTTCAGCTTATTGTTGTTTCAGGGAGAGAGATTTAGGGACATCTCTCACTTTGCCATGTTTCCTTGCTCTCTCCTAAACATTTTTCTATTTCATGCATAGCTTTTCAGTAATTATATCTTATTATATCAATATTATAATAGTAATATTATATTGAAAACTGTTAGATCCAAGTTTTGTTATATATTAAGTTATAGTGGCCTTCTTCACGTATATTTTCTTGTTGCTCATGAATTATTTCTCCAAGATATACTATAAGAGTGAAATAGTTGAGTTTTGCTGGAAAAAAGAGAAATCCAAGATTAATTTAATTTTCATTTATTTAATTATTAGAGGGTATGAACACTTTTTTGGGTGTTCATTTACTCTTTTTACTTAGTGGAAAGACCATGCTTTTGGGGGCCAAAGAGATCTAGATTTAAATTTAACTCCGCTACTTCCTAGCTTTGGTGTCTCAGCTGAAAAAATGTGTATATAATACTTGAGTAATTTTTTGATGGTCATATATGTGGAATGTTAAAACCTAACTTGGGGACTGATTTAATGAATAACACCTATTATTATTATTTCCCTTTGTGTGAATTATTTATCATATTCTTTCTGAAAAATTACATTGAGTAGAAATACTAAAGAAGCTGGATGAAAACTGGAATAGAGGCAGGAGACTTATTAGCCATAAAATCTTGACCAAATCATTTAACTGCACTTGACTGTTAATGTCCATGTGAAAATCAATATAATTTCTATCTTGCTCTCTTTGTTTTTGTTAGCATTAAATAAGATAACGGAAGTGACAGAACTTGAAAACATTAATGTATTTTTACCGTTACTATTATGAGGAATAGTGGATGCTCAAAATCCCTATAGCAAAGACTGTCATCCAAATTCTACTATTCTTTTCCATAACAGTCTGAATATCGAGATGCTATTAGTGCGGACTATGGTTCCTTTAGAGAGCTCTCCATGTCAATGGTGATTTAAACTTAAGAGAGGAGTAAGGTTTTACTTTTGATATAGGGTGTCCATATAAGAAAAACACATATATGAAGCAATTAAGACAAACACAGGAAATTAAAATTTGCATATATTTATGGAGAATAACTCATAATAAGCTAAAATAGTCTCAAGGGAAAACTCTAATCCCTGGATCTTTGGAAGTCAGTATCACAGAACCTTTTGATGTCTTAGAACAGAGAAATGTAAGAAGTACAGCAATGACTCATTATAGTAAAATATTCATAAAGGAAACTGGACACAGTTAAATTGAGCTATGATGGTGGAACATCGGGATCAAGAATGTCATTTCTTGAGGCAAGCAGACCTGACTGCCAATGTTCATTTGTCACTTATCAGCTGAGTGACATTGGCCAAATTGTCCCAGTTTCCTGTAAAGTGGGACTCAAAGAGTTCTTACCTCAAAGGGTTGTTATGAGGATTAGAGACAATGGTGCTTGTAATGTGCTTACCTAGTATAGTTCCTTACACAGTAAGTACTGAAGAAATCATAGCTATTATTAATACAGTTATTAGCAGTAGTGTATCTTAATTAAAGAATATAATCAAAAACTTGCATGAGTTTATATGAATAGATGGTAACCATGACTGTTACCTCTTTTACTGAGTAACATTGCCATGAACAATGGTCTTTAAAAGGGACCTCATAAATGAAAGTCTGAGGACTTTAGCTGGTAGAATGATATCAACCTAAAAAGGAAAAGCAAACTGTTTCTCTCAAACTTCACAGAGCTTCCTTCTCATCGGTAGAAAACATGAAGTTTCAGAAATTCAGGTGGAATGGAAGTGACAAGTAGGCATTTGATTACAAATATGCTAAGCTTGGAGTTATTAAAAAATTATGAGGAGATTGAGAGAACCTATTAAAGTGATTAACCTTAAAGAGTCATCAACAGGAAATGTAAATCAGAAGTTATTTTTGATCAATTGTGTTCACAGAATAAATATAAATGCAAAGTAAAATTAATTTATTTTCACAGATCAATACTGCCTTTCTATAGATTGCATCATAACAGGAGAAAATGTCAGACATTTTTAGGAAATGATAGCAAGTTGATCATTAACCTAATCAACTTTTCCTTCAAACCAAACAACAAATTTTGTACATGCCATAACACAGCTTTTTCAAACTCTTCTTGTATGACGAATTTCAAGTCATATTTGAGGTTGGTGAGAAGCATAGGGAGTGGACTTTTACACCAAACCTCCCAATGTGTTCACATAGTTCTAATTTCTTCCGTACCCACTCATCCTGCCCATTGTTGTCCAATCACTTTTTAAAAAGACCTAAATGTACTAATTTTCTGCCCGAATCGTCTCCATTATGAGTAGATTAAATCTAAACTCCATAGTAGGGTTATAAAGATCTTATGTAATAAGATGCTTTGACGTACATTTTCCAGGTTTATTTTTCTCTATTCTTACTTATCCTCCTCTCCTCTAACCGGTTCTTATATTTAGTGTGCATCAGAATAAGATCATAAGCTCATTAAAAACTGCAGATTCTTGTGTCATATCTCTTGACATCTGGCAGTGATTTCTTAGAATTGGAATTTTTGACAAGCAAAGCTGTAGATAATCAAATCTCGGTTTGAGAAACAGTGGCCTAAACCCTGTTCCACCAAATGTCTTCTCATTCTTTCGAAAGCCCATCTCAGTTTATACCTCCCCACCTTTGTATTCTTATTTAAATTCCTTTCTTTCCTTTTTTTTCCTGATTAATTGAACTTCTACCAATCCTTCATGATCTGAGTTGAGTATTCTCTTTGAAACTTTTGCACAGAGTTAGTGTTCCTTTCATACTTTGCATGCATGTTGAATGCTCATATTTGTATTAATCTCCCTCAATCAATTTAGAATTTCTTCTAAAGGCTGAGAACGTCTTGGTCATTTTTGTACCATACTCTAGAGCTTGGACAATGTCTAACACATACAAATAAATGTCCAATAAATGATTTTTGATTAAATGAATAAGTGAGTTGATGAAGGTTCTTGGCTTTTATATTTAACATCAGATTAAATAAACAGATATTATAGTTTAGAAATTATTTGCTTGGATTCTGCCTTGGGGCATAGATATTAAGCAATTTTTCTCATTTAGTAAGAACAATTAGGAATTTTTCTAAATAATTCATAATATAAGGTGTTGTTAATAGTTGAATAATTAAAATCCAACTTTAACATTGTACTTGGTATAAGATTTTTGAAAAATCGAATAGTACAAATAAATCTGTGTCCTACAGCTGATTAATTTATTTGGCAATAGAAAGCTTCAGATTGCATTTCAATTACATGACTTTAAATAGACTTTGAAATGTTAATATATCAAAGTCCAATGATGACAAATGTTTGTCTTACCAGGTGGTTTTACTTTGAACCTGGGAACAACAAGAATGAAAACAAATAACAAAGAAATTTTTAGATCCATACCAGTTTCAAAAAATTTATATTTTGGATACATTTTTGAATAGGGAGTTATCGGAAATCTAGGCATAACTGATATGAGAATTTTCCATCTGGTCTCTTGTTTCAAATTAATAAAAAACACTCATAAATAAAGGACAAATCTGTTTAAGTGATAGTCATTCATTTAACATATATTTATTAAATGCCCATTTTGTGTCAGATTTGGCTCTAAGACCTAAGGACCCAAAGAGACAAAGTTCCTGTTAGTAGATATTACCTTCTTGTATGAGGAGAAAATCAACAAACAAAATGTAATTATATATGTGTGTGTGCGTGCATACACGCCTGTGTGCATGTGCATGTGTGTGTGTATGTGTGTGAATGCTATGTCAGATGGTGATAAGGGCTATTTTAGTTTGGGAGGGATAGGAAACTTCTTTAATAAGGTGACATTTGAGTAGAGATCTAAAAGAACTGAGGGAGTAGATCATGTGAGTATCTGGGGAAAGAGAATTCCACATAAGTGGGGATAACATTTGTGAAGGCCTTGAGGGCAGAGCGTGCTTGCAGAATAGAATGCATACCAAGGAAGTCAGTGTGACTGGAGTGGAGAAAACTGGAAGGAAGAGGAAGGATCCGAAGTCTTAGAAGTAGTGGTGATGGTGGTATCTATGTGGGTTGAAAGGGAGAAGCTACTGGGGACTTTGGAACAGAGGCGTTATATGATCTGAAATTTATTTGTATATTGTCTATATAGGCTGTGTCTTTCATTATAAATTCTTTATTAGTCATTGCTAGGCCACACTTCATTACATTGTTTAGAAATCAAAGAGCATAATCAGAACAGCTTAGGCAGTTTTAGATAATTATTAATAATAATAATTGCATTTAATAGTAATAGTTAATATTAAATTTAAGCATCGTCATAGTAAGAAGAACAACAGCAGCAAAAATAGCAACAATGTGCATAAATGCTACCACTTAGTGCCTGCTCTGTATACTCTCTCTATATAGTACGTTATTTCACTCAATTCTCACAACTACCTGTGAGGAGGTATTGTTATTCTTCCTATTTTACATTTGCAGAGACATGAATGTGAATCATTTAATCTCCAGAAAATATTTTATTTATGCTGTTCTGTATCTTATGCAAAACTACGTTTATCTTGTTTTGGTATAAAGCAACGACATAATAATATAGTGATTTCTTTGGCTTACTTGCTTTCCATAAGTAATAACAGTGGTTTAATCCAAATGGAAAATATTAATAGAATATCCTATATTCCAGGTATCATGCTAAATACTTCATGTGCATTATCTCATTTAATCTGTACAATAACCCAGACAAGGAAATTGGAACTCAGAGATGTGAAGTAACTTATCGAAGGTCACACAGTTAGTAAATGGCAGAAAAGGGATCAAACCTAGGTTCGTCTGACTCCAGGGCTTGCCTTTTTAACTACTGCTATATGACTAAATGTGGGTGAAAATATATTGATTCATTCAAAGTTTTTAAAAATGTATTTGGTGTAACTTGTTTTAAAACTCTCTTTATTTATTTTATTTTTAATCTGTGGACATAGAGTCATCTCCAGTTGGATGCTTAAGTCCATTTGGAGTCAGAATATAACCTAAGATCGTATAAACCTGTACGACAATCATGCTGTTCCTTTTAGCTTAGCCTCTGTGACAATCAGCCATATTACTACCTTTCTCTGTCCACATGATCCATATGTTTATCTCATCATTTGAACTGTCTTGTCTTTGAGACTAATGATGGCCACGGTGTGCCTATCACTTTGAATATGTAACATTTGGAAAAATATATTTTTCATTTTAGTCTGTCCAACACAAGTTATAAAAACAGTAACAAGGACAAAATACAAAGATGAATTGCTGAAAGAGAAATGAGAGAGGGAGAGGAAAGTCACCAAGGAGGAAGGAAATAAGAGAGAGAGAGAGAGAGAGAGAGAGAGAGAGAGAGAGAGAGAGAGAGAGAGAGAAACTCTGCCAGTGACAAACTGGCAATATATACCAGCATCAGTCTCTCAATAGCCACCAGTCTACCATGAATTCTGAAAGATTCTGTTTTTACTCTCCTCTCCTAGTACAAAACACTCCAGAGGATGAGTGAACCTCATTTTTCTTTCCTCCTTACTCATCTCCTTATCCTAAGAACGCCCCCTAATGCTTGCTCATATTCACAAAATCAAAAAGAGAAAGAAATTGTTATGAACAGTTTATTCTTTGAAATAAATTATACTGGAAACTCCTGGAAACCAGGGGACAAGTTTTATTTATTTCTGTATTTCCAGCTCCTGGCCTACAAACTAGGATATGATTGGCCTTGAGAAAATGTTTGTTGAAAGAATGAGTGCCTCAGTGAAGTTCAAGCTATAAAGATGGTGTGAGTAATATCAACAATATCTTACATGAGCACACAGAGGGCTAGCATTATAAAATATTGAATCTAGCTTTTCCAGTACTGACTATATTTGGCCCGATTGGCTAGTGAAGATAATCCTTTCATTTCTTCATTCTCCATGTGCTTCCTTTCCAGAGAGAGGAGAACCATTCTTCTCTCTAACTTCCATGCTTGAACCTCCAAACAAGCACAGAACTGCCATAATTAACTTACTAGCCAAAATCAGTTAATTATTCTCAAAGATTTATAGTAGTATCCCCTTTTCCGAAATCTTTATGTTCCAAGAATTCCAGTGGATGCCCAAAACCTTCGATAGTACCAAAACTCATATATATATAATGTTTTTTCCTATACATACATACTTATGATAAAGTTTAATTTATAAATTAGGCATAGTAAGAGATTAACAATAATAACAATAATAAAATATGTTATAACAATATACCGTAATAAAAGTTATGTAAATGTAGTCTCTCATAACCAATCTCATAACCAAGATGGCTACTAAATGACTAATGGGCTGTACAAAAGGATGATTCACATTGCAGGAGGCACAGAGTTGGATGGCATAAGATTTCATCATGCTACTCAGAATGGTGCACAATTTAAAACTTATGAATTGTTTATTTATGGAATTTTCCATTTAAAATTTTCAGAAACTACAGAAAGTGAAACCACTTATAATAGGGACTTGTGTACTTTCTAACAACTGAAGCAATGAACTTAGATCCTTTTCACATGTATCCCTTACTGCTCTTTGCTGCCCAGGGTTTGCTGTCTTGCACAGTGGGAAGGCATTATTAGGTTAGCTAGTGGATACTTACATGGGAATGCCTGTAGGACCTGGAACGTCTTAGCATATTTGCCAAAATTTCAAGGGAAAAAATTTAAATTTTTAGAAATTTATAATCTAATAGAAAAAAAATAAATTTCATTTGAAAGTGTAGGACAAATTATGTATGTATTGTTTTTTATTTTATATATTTATATAGTTTTAGATTTTACGAAAAGCTCTCTTGGTACTCCAAAGAGATCTGTACAATTACATTATATAAACAAGGACCTAAACTACTGCAATTGTAGCTCTTTTTACCTTATTGACTTCATCTTAGCTACAGATGGGCATT
Source organism: Pteropus vampyrus (assembly GCF_000151845.1). Classification (NCBI taxonomy): domain Eukaryota; kingdom Metazoa; phylum Chordata; class Mammalia; order Chiroptera; family Pteropodidae; genus Pteropus; species Pteropus vampyrus. Next base: position 37,361 of record NW_011891682.1, read on the forward strand.
TACCTTTAAGAATCAGTAAAGAAAAATCTTCATTTTACAACATTTTACCTGTGAGATTTTCTATAATTATTTTATATTTACCGAATATTCTCATTTGCTGAGTTATTCTGCTAATCTTTTAAGATATTTTTTTTTCTGATTGAAATTAACTCAGAGATTCCCAGAATGCTTAGAAGTTCCTCTTGAATTGGGGAAAATAATTTATTTTGTACCATATGTTTAATAGAATGGTGTAGTGGAAATAATGGCTGGGCTTTGAGCCTTAGTTCTATAATTTACTAGATATTTAAACTTGGGCAAGTTAACTTCTTTGTACTTCGGTCTCTTAATTTCTCCTCATTTATAAAATGAGGAAGATGACTGTCTCTCAGGATCATTGAAATGTGGAGTGCATAGCACAGTGCCTGATGTCCTGTCCCATGTACTATTCACATTCTTTAATGTCAGCACTGCCCTAACAACCCCCCAGAAGACTTAATGTCTGTGGAAATGAAAAGTGGCTTCTCTTCCCAAAAAAGGTTGGGGACCTTCAGATGGAATCAACCCTGGAGGTTATTTACATGACTTTTATTTTTTGCATTCACGCTAAAGAAACCTTTTGACTGGGAGTTTAGTATAATAACGCAACAAGAATGTATACAGTTAGGGGAAGTAGACTTACATTAACAGTACAAAATGTTCACTGAATGAGTCTTTAGTTTACTGCAATCTGTGAGGCCACAGATTCATGTCACCGAAAATAACTAAGCACAATGAAAATAGTAATGCAATGTTGTTCTTAAAGTTCATTCACTTATTTATTGATTTGTTATCTTTTTTTCCAGACAATGTGTTTTGGAATTTCTAAGCTACAGCTCATTTCTTAGGCTTAAAATAAAAGAAGAATAGAGGCAGGGGTGAGTGGGAGTTAGGGAGCAACTGCTAATGGGTATCAGGTTTCTTCTGGAGGTGATGAAATGTTCTGGAATTATGCAGTGGTTATAGTTGCACAACTTTGTGAATATACTAAAAAACACATTATCGTACATTTTAAATTGATATTTTTTTGGTGTGTGAATTATCTCTCAATTTAAAAAATAAATAAAAGATGAGAAATTTCAATTATGACCAATACAAATAGGACCAATATAAAACAGGAGTGCTAATTTTGAAATATATACAATAACACAATTGTAAGGAATTCTATCAAATTCTAGATATCTGAACATGAACTATTTTCTATGGAGATGCATTGCATATTATTTACCATAAAAATTCTGCTTTCAGTTATAGATTTTACAAATACATATTAAACACCATGAATCCAAATATCTGTAGGATAAATATCTAAAAGCTCAAATAGTCTCAGAACTCCCAATTATAAGCCTCCTGTTTTTCATTTCCTTGGAGTAAAGACCCCAGAATCCTCCCAGAATTCCACCCCCAAACTTCCTGTTATCTTGCTTTATCTTTTAATTCTAAATTGTTTTATACCTCAAAAGCAAAATATATTCAAAGCTGTACTTTTTTATTGTTTTTCTATTCTTTTAGGGACCTGAGGGAGAAGTTGGGACAAAAGAGTCCCTCGAACAAAACCAAGTAACCATTTGTTCCTATAATTTTCTCTGAAATGATGGCTAGTTTTTGAGAGATACTATTTAGCCTCGTTCACTCTCTCTTTGTTGTGGTAAAGTGAGACATTGCTTCCCCTGTCCCTATTCTCCAACTTTGACAGTTCATCTAATTAACTAAACAATAGCTTGAATGTCTTTAAGGCTGCCTGGAGTAAAGACTTGATAGTAGCTTCATTAGTAATACTTATATCTAAAATAATATATCAATAGAATTGGGTAGCTACCAGAAATTAGGGTTCTGAAGGGCAAAACCAGTGGATAGAATGGTTTGGGAGATTTATCAATCTGGCTTCTAGAATGATAATCTTTGCTATAGAATTTCACAGTTAAAGCGAAATGTTTCCTGTTACCAGCTTTACTGATCTGATTGCACCAAGTCAAATTTCCCCTCTTTATTAATATAGAGAAGGAGATGGAGAGGGAGTTTTAAATAAAAAACACAAACCTTATGGTTATTGGAAAGTACAGATTAAGTAGAGAAAAAGAGACAGATTAAGTAGAGAAAAATAGAGTTTATTAATACATGGATTGTGCTTACACGTGGAAGAACTCAGTGATGACCAACTCAAAGAAGTGGTCAGAACTTGAGCTTATATAGCTTTTTAACAAAAGAACAATACATTTACAGAAAGGTGATAAGATAAAGGGAAGAAGGCTTTGGCTTTTAGAGTGATAAATTGTGGGAAGGTAAGTATATGGGGGAAACTGATAGAAAGTAAAGATTATTTAGTAGGGTTTGTTATGTAGATCCTTCTTGATGCCCATCTTTGGGCTGATAAGAATCTAGAGTTCTTCTGTTCATTAAGATTTCTATTCTTCCTGGTAAAGAAAAGGGAAAGTGACAAATTTCTGTTCTGCTTTTAGGCAAATGGGGGAAGGCAGAGAGCTTTTCTTGTATTTACTTCTTCTCAGTTATCTTTAGCTTAAAATAATCCTTATTCCAAAGTGGCATATTTGGGGGTGGCATATTATGATACCCTACATATTCAACTTAGTCAGATAAGTAGAGGAAAATGTCGGATCAGTTAGCTGACATTTTGAATGTGAACCAAAAATATAGACAATTTTTAATTTTTATTCCCCCTCCCCCCAGTTCGGTTACATAGCATTGAGATGCAATTTGGTAAAACTAGGGTGCCTTCTGTGAGATCCTGGTCTGAACATGATGCTCAGGCCTGCGGATGCCTTTGGGGCAAAGGGACATTGGAATTCTCTCTTCTCCTTAGGTTCTCGGGACCAGATTCGGCAGGAAGCAATTGGTCTGAGGAATGTAGTGAGTCAGACATCCACTCATTTCACTGCATGGATTGTACTGTTAACTGGTTTAATAGTCCTCTCAGTCACTCTCTATGTGATGCCTAGGCAGACGTTATTTTGATGCACTCATACTGAAGTTTTAGGCTGGTTTCTACAAAATGGTCAATCTGATTGTTAGCTCTGAAGAGAGGACCTTATTTATTTATTTATCTATCTATCTATCTATCTATCTATCTATCTATCTATCTATCTATATATCTATTTATTTATTTAACTTGTTTTCAACCTGACATTCCTGTTCTCATTATATGGGCAAGTAAAGAGAGATACAAAAAGAATCTGCAAAGATGTATCAATAATGGGCAATACTCTTAATATTCTCCTTTCAGGGATCCCAGTTTTGGAAAAGTCCAGTGCCAATTAAAGTAAGGGCTCTCTTTATGGGAAAGTGAATTGAAGAAAGATTGATGTTAAGTATGTATGTGGATATTTGTGTGTGTGAGGGGTGTGTGTGTGTGTGTGTGTGTGTGTGTGTGTGTGTGTGTGTGTTGAAGGTGAGAAAAGTAGAAATGCTATTGGTCTGGAGAGGAACTCAGAGAGGTGGCGGCTGGGGTGGGGGAAAAGTGAAGTGACTCTGAAAAACTTAAACTCAAAAGGAGGACCAATATATTCAAGCATTGCATAATCTGTATTTCTAATCCTCACCTTTATGACCAGAGCATTTATATCCAGACTTTTGTACTTAATAATTCCTTTTCTCCTTCAAAGCCTCATGTGTGTGTGTGAGTGGAGATGAGAGGGAAAAATAAGATTTGTTTTTCTGAACCCTGTATCCTTCTAGAGAGGTGAAATTCCTCTCAAGGACATTTTATTTTTTTAAACTGGTCCTTTAAATTTTACTGTTAAGTAGTCTCACAATAAATAATAGGAATTCACTAGAAAAACTTAATTTAGTGTGATTTACCATTGTTTAATCTGCTAGCCAAGCTGCACTTGTCCTAAAGAGCTGCATAATTCATTTAAATGACCTGAGGCTTTAGTCAATTTTCCAGCAAAAAAAAAAAAAAAAATCCCCTGCCCCCCAAAATGAATTATTTTGTGTTGTACTGTTTTCCATGACTGACATTTATTTGACTCAGAAGTGTATTTACATTGTTGGCTTAACTTGGAGTCCTTTGCTGAATCAATAATATGCTGTATTTCTTGCTTCAAGTGGTGTCAATATTATAGTTATTCTTTTTTTTTAATTCCCTGCAGTTACAAAAATTTTCTTTGACTAGTGAAAAATTTTACTCCTAAGATTATAAAGAAACAGAGTAAATGTCTTTTTAATCTTCTGGGAAATGTGTGCCTCTTTAAACTTTATTTATGTCAGAACTTACTGTAGCAAAGGACAAAAGCCCTAGACAAGGTTCCCTGCTCATTGTGGGTGTTCAAGGCTAGGCCTTCTTGAGGAGAGCCTGCAGTGCAGTTTATAGTTCACCTCCTGACTGTTACTTTGCAAGGGGCATGAGAAGGGGCTAGAAATAGAACGGGGTAAGATTCTGACCCACGGTGACCACTCAGTAGGCTCTGGCCTGGAAAATTCCCCCAGGCAACGGTGATCACTTCTTACTGGTCTCATCTACCTGTATTCTATAGAATTGAGTTCAATGTTAATGGAGAAACAGACAAATGTCAAAAGCCATCTGTTTTGTCTCATGTTATTTGTAATTTTATCCTGTCACCTACTGTCTCTTCTTCATTGCTCTCTTGCTGAATATGTTTCTTAAGTCTGTAGCTACTTCCTCAGAGCCTGCCTTCCCCTACCTGCAGCCTTGCAAGTGTGGATAGCTGCATTCTGACTGTTATTAGAAAAATATGATCCATAGAAATAACTGAAATCCTTAGACTCATTCAAGTGTTCTGGGTTCTTTGGTTTTCTCTACTCACTGTAGTAAACTATCTAGTCACACATTTCGCCTACAGACAGTCTCCATTTTGGGACTAATAAGAAAAGTATTCTCTCCCATGTAACAATCCTTCGAATTATTTTCCTCTATGTTAGTGCTTTTCTAACAGCTTATGAATGGTCAGCAGTGACTTTCTGCAAATGTTGCAGGTTTTCTTTTTTTCCAGGACAAAGGGTGAGTGTAAAGGACCAAGCTAGTGCTCCTTCCCGTAGTATAGAGGTTAAGAGCATGGCCTCCAATGTTAGATTGTCTCGGTTTAAATTCAAATGTCCTCATTTAATAGCTATGTGAGTGCTGAAAAGTTCAACTCTGAGCCCTAGCTTCCTGATTTGTAAAATGGGATTAATATTAATAGCTTATAATAACACCTACCATATGCTAGGCACAGTTTTAAGCACTTCATATATATTAACTCATTTAATTTTCATAACATCATCCCCAATTCCCAGATGAGAAAACAGACACAAAGAAAGAAAGTAATCTGGCCAAGGTCATAGTATTAGTTAAGTGGTATAGCTGAAGTTGTGAAGCCAGGTAGTTGGATCCCAGAGGCCATGCACATAACAGTATACTATATTGCCTCTCCATTAAATTATTGAGTATAAGGCACTTAGCACAGTGTTTGGCACATAATGTTTATTACCAACTGGTATTATCACTACCATTACCTTTATTTTCTTCCTTTTGCCACTCTTGCTTCTATTGGACTGATTGTGTAAAGGTGATCATCCCTGCTCCCACGAGAAAAAACAAAACAAAATAATGTGATCTGGGCCACAGTAGCTGCCTACTCCTTCTTCACCTTGTGTGCTTCGTACTTAAACCACAAATATAACAGCGATATATGAAAGGGAGCACTAAATGTTAATACCTCTTTTCCAAGACCTGAAAATTATATCCTTCCTATCATCACCCTTCCAGCAACAAGCCAACAGAAATTGCTTAAAGCAAAAGAGAACTTTTAGAAACCATAGACTTCAAGTCAAGTTGCTACTGTTCTCTAGTAAGCAGGAGTAAATTTTTCAAAAACTAATGAAGGCTGCAAAAGATGCTGGTGGACAAAGACTGCTTCTAGAATTAATTTCTTAGTCTCTACTTCTTAATATGTTTTAGAATGCCAATATCAGGGAAAAAGAAAGAGAAAATTCTGCAAATAATTACATTCTTTTAAAGTAAGCCACTGACTTTGAAATTCTCTAACACATTTGTGGAAACTTCATTTTTTTGTGTGTGTGAGATTTATTTGAATGAACTGTTATGATTGGAGACAGTGAGAATTTCAGATTAATGTGTTTCAGCCCTCCCACCCCCCAAAAAATCCCTCTGGAAAGCTGGCAAGTGTCCATAAGTCAGCCCTAGAATTATGTAGGTTGAAGGCTCCCAGTGGACAGACTGAACATATAAGAAGGAAACCAGAAATCTGGTGCTATTATGTCTCGAGTCTAAGGAAACGAATAAGCACAGAATTAAAAGCATTCTTCAGCCTAAGTTTTTAAGGTAGGTCTGCACAAGGTATATATATTCTATTGGGAAAGTAGAACATATATTAAATGAAAATATTTGCTATAGATGAACTTTACCTTTTTCCTGTATTTTAACACTGCATTTGCAAACTAAATTATTTAACCGCTGTTTCTCTTACAGGAGTACACTTAAGAACTAGACAAGCTGATTTATGACAACTAACTTTTAAACTCCAACAACCAGTAAGTCTTCAAGTGGGTTTATTTTAGATTCTTTTATGTTAATTCATTAGATCAAGATTATGAGAGAATGAGCTTTAGATAAAAATGATACTTTGCTGTTTATTAGGAGATTCTTTGGTGATTATATTTTCATTGAGTAGTTTATTTATGTGTGTTTTCAAACACTGTAAAGTACTAGTCTAATTCTTATTGTGTTTACCTTCACCTACTTTTCTTTAGTTTTAAAACAATGTTGCTACTAAATAAGCAAAACAAAACAAAAAACAAAAACCGGTATCACAAAAAATGAAACATTGATTATAACATTTGAGAGCCATGTAGCAATGTTACTACTTAGTTGTGCTAAACTGAAAAAGTGGCAAAGGAAAAATGATACAATTATATCATAATTAATTTTTTATGTTTAATTCTTATTTTATTGAGCAATCAAAACTATTTCTATTTGACCCTCAATCAGATTGGCTAGTTTTTCCTTTTCTTTTCCTACTTGAAAAAAAAAAAAAGAATTTTCTTTTAAATAGATTAAACTTAAATATCTATATCTAAAACTAGTAGTTTCTATTAAAATGCGAATATGGGACTTTTAGAAATAAGCACACATTCTGTAACTTCCTCTTATTTATATTATTATTGTGAAACCAATGGAAAAGTAGAACTAAATGAATTATATTTTAATTAGTAAAATCCAATCATATACCCCCATCCCAATGTTTCTTTTGCATATTCTCTTTTAGTTTTTTGTGCACTTACTTATTTTTCCCCATAGCTTATATTACTTATATTTTTCATAGCTGTAATGAAATTGTATGTAATTAGCTACTTGAATAAGGCATTTTTCTATGCAATAGCAGGCAGCAGCATGGTTTCTAGAAATTATACAGACTGAGATATGTGCTCAAATGTTTTTGAAATATTAACTTTTACTTAGTTCATTCTTATTTGTTTCACAAATTTCCTATTCTGGCTAACCTTTTGAAACATTAATTTTCTTTAAACTTTTAAAAAATATGATAGAAAGGATGGGCAAAATGTGGTTTTGTTCAGAATTTTTAGTTCCTGATACTGAAATGTCTTAACTTCTTTATACTCTTCAAAAAGTAAAATCCATTCTTATTTCATTAGGCATGGTTCTGTTTTCTAATGTTTTCTATAATCACCTACCTTTTTTGCTTTCAACAAATTTTAAAAATGCTAATGACCTAATGTTGTTCTAAACTCTGTATGTATTCTGAGAATTCCATTTTTTGCTCACAGAAGGAGTAAAAATTAGTTGCTGCTGACATTTCAATATGACAGGCAACTTCACCTTTGCCACCATCAGCAAAAACGTCACCAGCAGTCTTCACTTTGGACTTGCGAATATCTCTGGCAATGAGTCTGCTTTTAACTGTTCACATAAGCCATCAGATAAGCATTTAGATGCAGTTCCTATTCTCTACTACATTATTTTTGTGATTGGATTTCTTGTCAATACTATTGTGGTCACACTGTTTTGTTGTCAAAAGGGCCCTAAAAAGGTTTCCAGCATTTACATTTTCAACCTGGCTGTGGCTGACTTACTGCTTTTGGCTACTCTTCCTCTCTGGGCAACCTATTATTCTTACAGATATGAATGGCTCTTTGGACCTGTACTGTGCAAAGTTTTTGGTTCTTTCCTGACCCTGAACATGTTTGCAAGCATTTTTTTTATCACTTGCATGAGTGTTGATAGGTACCAATCTGTCATCTATCCCTTTTTGTCTCAAAGAAGAAATCCCTGGCAAGCATCTTATATAGTTCCCCTTATTTGGTGTATGGCCTGTCTGTCTTCATTGCCAACATTTTATTTTCGAGATGTCCGAACCGTTGACTACTTAGGAGTGAATGCTTGCATGATGGCTTTCCCACCTGAGAAATATGCCCAATGGTCAGCTGGGATTGCCTTAATGAAAAATATACTTGGTTTTATTATTCCTTTAATATTTATAGCAACATGCTATTTCGGAATCAGAAAACACTTACTGAAGGCCAATAGCTATGGGAAGAACAGAATAACTCGTGACCAAGTCCTGAAGATGGCAGCTGCTGTTGTTTTGGCATTCATCATTTGTTGGCTTCCTTTCCATGTTCTGACTTTCCTGGATGCTCTGGCCTGGATAGGTGTCATTAATAGCTGTGAAGTTATAGCAGTCATTGACCTGACACTTCCTTTTGCCATCCTCCTGGGATTCACCAACAGCTGTGTTAATCCCTTTTTGTATTGTTTTGTTGGAAACCAGTTCCAACAGAAGCTCCGTGGTGTGTTTAGCGTTCCAATTACTTGGCTCCAAGGCAAGAGAAAGAGTGTGTCATGCCGAAAAAGCAGTTCTCTTAGAGAAAAGGAGACCTTTGTGTCTTAAACATAAGAGTGGAATACATGTTATTAACATGGCTACTTGGTTTGAAGTCCCCTTGAATTATCTTTTAATGGCTTTAGTAAGATCAGTTTTTTCCCCTTAATGTAATCTTTTCTCACTCTTCTAGAACAGGAAACCAAATGCAACTGCAAGTTTTATACTCCGGTGACTGTCAGGAATTGTCCCCATCTCTCTCTCTCTTTTTTTTTTTTTTCCTGGTCTATCGGTACAAGACTGTCATTGGGCAGACATCCATAACCTAGAAGCAACTGAGGATTTATCTCAATTTAAAATCAATAACAAATTGTGAATGGTTATTTGGGGTTTCGGATTTCTTCTTGACAAATTCTGGAGTTTGTTATTGTTGTTGTTGTTGGTTTTTATATCCACTTTCATCAGGCTTTCCTCTTCAACTAAGGCCAGTCTTTTAACTCATTGCATTATTTACAAGACATTATGCTAAGAGACACCAGCACTTTTAAATGAAGTATATTACAATAGACCAGTACCGGATTATTCAGGCTCAAAGCATATGCTTTCTACTTAAAAATATTATAAATAATAATCATTTTACATTTCACTTGCGCACAGGTTTATATTTCAGATATTGAGTAAGGCTAGAAGCATAGATTAAATCACATATACTCTTACGTTTTAGCTTAGTTTTATAGTTATGGAAAATTAAATGTATAGTAACTTAGATTTGAAATTAAGAAGTACTTGAGTGTTCACTAAACACTGAATAAACACTTTAAAAAACTATCATCTATTTTAATTATTGTTTGTAGATTTCTGTTCTCTGATTTTTTATAAACAATAACTAAACACTGTGTAGAGTTTTAAAATGTAAAAGGTCGCTTTTTACATCCTTGATCTTTTAGATGTGGTGCTTTGATATATAGAAAGTTGACTTGACTTTTACTATTGATGTTTTGGTTCTAGGTTGCTTCCCAAAATATTTGGGTGGCTTCTTTAACTCTTTAATTTGTAGTAAATCCTTAACTGGCATAGGAAAAAGTTATGTCAGAATAGAATTTTGAGACCCAAGGAGGACCAAAGGACCCAGCAAATGACACCTTTTGGTGTTATGCAAAACCTTACCTGTCAGGGCAATGCAATGTGGCTTTTAAAAATACAGACCATGGGGTAGTCTTAACCTATATCTATAAATGCTGTTTGTTCCAGGATTTATAGGATTCTGTGGAACTCTTTTAAATCAATTGCTGGTCAATAGATGTCCTTCTCAAAATAATTAGAACTCATAAATTAGAGAAGTACCTGAAACTGACTGAGTTACCTAGAGTTTACTTAGAATATAAATCCTTATTTTAGAAGTTAGAGATTTCATTCTGTACCAGCCTTACATCAGTGTATCTAAGATCTTCCTAGGCTGATGCTGACCTCTGA
>NW_011891683.1:0-1376 GCF_000151845.1 Pteropus vampyrus
TGACGCTCAGCAGAGGCCTGAACCACAAGGACTGCAGGGGGAGGACAGTCGGGGCAGGAAACGGTGTGGGCAAAGGTCCAGCTCTGGAACCAGCACGAAGGCCAGGGAGGTGGGAATGTGCCCACAGTGCTTGGCGTTAGAGTCTGCCACCTGCCCACACAACACTTTATTTCCCTGTCACAGAAAAGTCTGGGTAGGCATTTCGGAGCCGCAGGCTCTCCTTGGTGCTAGCGGCCCGGGCCTCTTCCGTCTTGTTTTGCCACGATTCGCTTCTCTTCTTCGTGGTCTAGTGTGGCTGCACCAGCTCCGGCCCTCGTACCTACCAGCAGGAAAGATGGAATCCGTGCAGAGCAAATCCCTTCCTTTCAAAGGACACTTACTGCACGCTGCGCGTGCACTTCCGTGCATGTCCTCGGCCAGGACTTAGTTGTGTGGCCACACTCGCCTGCCGGGGAGCTGGGGCGCGTTATCTTTCCTGCACACCCGCCCCACATTTTTTCCTGAGAAGTGGGGGAGAGTGGATGTTAAACAAGCGCTAGCAACTCCGGCCAAGCCCGCGAGCGAGAGAGGCAGCCCGAGTCCAGCTTGCGTCGTGCCTTGAGACCACGCACGCTCTCGGTGCAGACCCGAGGCGGGCCTCGGGGGTGTGCGCAGGCGCAGTGTGACCTTCCGAAGAGCCCTCTCCTGCGGGCAGAGCAGGCCCTGTGGGGGAAGCGGAAGCCTCTCCGTGATCCAGACGAGAGGTCGGGGTGGTGGGGGTGCAAAAGGCGAGCTGGGGTCCGGCCTGGGGGCTCTCCGGTAGACTCGGACAGGATGTGGCAGTGTGGAGAGGGCAGTCGAGTGCCCTGGGCTGTTGCGCTGCCTCTCAGGGTGACAGGCAGAGTCCACTGGTGGTTTCTTGGCTGCAGGGGGCGCTGTCGGGCGGGCAGGTATGAGTCCGGACCTCGGTAGTGGCGCAGGGCGCATGGAGTGTGTCCTGTGGCGCGTGCTCCCTTTCTTCCTAATGCCTGAAGCCGACGCGCCCCAGCCACAGTTCTTCCCGAGGCCTTCGCACGATTGTCGGCCGGTCCCGCTGCTGCCGAGCTGCGTGGAGCCACGGGCCTCCCCGGCCCCGCTGCCCCGGCTGCGCCCTGACGGCTCCCTCCACGCTCCGCCGCCTGGCCTCGGCCAGCTGCTCCTTCTCTCCACGCATGGGCAGGACAGGGCCGCCTCTCACACCTTTGCCCTTTCATCTCGGGCCAGATGTCCCCACAGACTCTGTCCTGGCGAGGCCACGGGGAGCGGCCACTTATGGTTGGTCGTGTGACACCAGCTGTCACCATAGAGGAGACACGGGGACAGGGAACAGAGCCCCGCCATGGAACCTTTTGCGTACA
>NW_011891683.1:4461-6519 GCF_000151845.1 Pteropus vampyrus
AAGTCCCTGCCCATCCCTGGACGTTCTGAGCGGTCGGCCTGGTGTGCAGCCCCATCCGTAGGTCCTCAGAGGTGACTCTGCTTTGTGGTGCACTTACTCAGACTTGGTTTGAGTCCCAGCTTCGCCCCTTCCTGATTGGACCAGAGCCACAAGGGCAGAGGCGAGGCCTTGCCGGGTGAGGAGCCAGAAGCCCCGCCGGGGCCCGGGGGTCGGCGGCCCCTCAGAACGGGGCTCGGGCAGGCCCTGCTGGCTTCCGTCTTTTATGTTGGAACCAGAGGATGTTCCACTGTATCAAGACGTTGGCCAAATGATGAGAATGTGTTTGGGGGTCGTCTGTGCTTAAGACCCATTTTGTCTTCCAGGGCTGTCGTCCACAGCACCCCTGCCAGGCGCTCCTCAGGCCTGGCCTCACAAAGCCTGTTCGGCGCTGCGAGGGCGTCGGCCTTGCCCACACCGGCCGGCCGCCGGCTGTCTGGCCTTCCACTGGCGACCCCGAAAACCGTGCCCAGGGCCCTGGCGTCTCCCCTGTGCGTGCCGGCCCGGCGGCTGTCCTCTGATCCCCGGAAGAAGTCTGCGGTGAGGTAGGAGACAAAGGCGGTGGGCGTCTGTGTCCCGTTCATGAGGCCCCGCTCCCCACGCCGGACGGGCTGCCAAGGCTGCTGCGCAGTCGCTCGTTGGGGATGGCAAGGGTCACCGCCCTTCCTAGCAGAGCTGGACGCCACGCTTCCTGCTGGTCCTCTGAGGGGAAGGGAGGGCACCTGCTTGCTCCTTGGGTCACGCACCCTGTCCAGGCTTGCGCTGGCGGCCTGGCGGGGAGGGGGAGGGCCTGGTGACACACCGTCTGGGCAGACAGGCGGGCCCTGCACCGGGGGCCCTCAGGCAGAGCTCGCAGTCGGGGCTCTGGGTCAGCGGTGTCCTTGTTGCCGGGTCCCAGGAGAGCCCGCAGCCCTGCCTTCCAGGGTCGTAGTCACGGGGACAGCGACGGTGATGGCGCCCGGGCTGCCTGAGAATCAGACTCCGAATCTGTGGAAGCTGCTGCTGCACCGGCCTCTTCCGAGTCGTCCCTCAGTCCCTCTGCCACTTCGCTCCAGCCACACCACCCTTTCTCTGGACTGACTGGCCTGCCTCGCCGTCTGCCCCTGGTCCGGGCAGGGCTGCCCTGCCCCATAATCCACGTTGGGGGGCCAAACCTGGGCGTTTCTGGAGAACCCACATCCCTACCTGGCCACCCCCAGGTGCCTGCCGGGCTGTGCGGAGCACGCCTCACCTCTGGCACCTGGACGTGGAGGCTGTGTGTCTGCACGCTTGGCAGCCGCCTGGCACTCCATGAGCGGGCATGTCACCATGTCCCCAGAGCTGCAACAGGACTTGCGTTTGTCATTGGTCACTGGCGTCCTTGACTGGAGTCCTGTCTGTGGCGGGGGTGTCTCCGGCCACGCCCGGGTTTCCAGCCTGCCTTCCCTCACTGCATCGTGGCAGCGTTGCGAAAGGCTGACAGAGCCCAGGAACATGGGGACCTTAAACTAACTCCTCTCAGTCACTTCCGGCTCCGGTTCTGCGCCGGCTTCAGAGGCTCCAGTTCCGAGGGGACAGGGCCCGCCGGCCTCGGGTCCCTGAGGCGAGCACAGGCGGGCAGGCTGTGCATGGTGGGGGCGAGGCCTGCATTGGGAGCCCCAACAGCTACAAGTCTGGGAAGGCTGCACACAGTCTGGGTCCCAGGTCGAGGGTGGGAAGGTTACGTGGGCCTCGTCTCCCAGCCCTGAGAGGCCATTAGCGACTTTGGTGGGGGCCATGTCCTATCCCCGCCCTCGGGCCAGCAGGGAGCGGGGCTTCTCTACCTGCACTGCCCAGTACAGAGGCCACTATCTACATGTGGCCATTTAAATTCTAGGTAACTAAGATCAAGTGAAACTCACATTTCAGGTGCTCAACAGCCACATGTGGCCGGTGGCTGCCATACTGGAGGGTGCAGGTAGTGGGCGTTTCTGCCGGAGCCACCGGGGACTGCTGCCCTCGGAGGAGGCTGCTCTCTGCTCCGGCCAGTGGCGCTGCTGCCGC
>NW_011891683.1:7219-10541 GCF_000151845.1 Pteropus vampyrus
TATCAGGGAGATGACGATTATAGAGACTAGGAGACAGCTCTCTCTACAGATCATCCGTCCCTACCTGCTGGTGAGGATTTGGCGGTGCGGGGTACTCTGGACTGCTGCGGGCAGAAATGCAGATTCCGGTGGTCTGTTTTGGAAAGCCATTTATCAACATCTGTTAAAATCTAGTCACACGTACATACTCCTGACCCACTGATCCTACCACAGGAGCGAGACCACAGTTCAGATGCACAGGGACGCCCGTGGTGGCCGGGTTCCAGAGACAAAGACTGGAAAGAAAGCACCACTTAGGCAGCCAGTAAGGGGCATGAGTTAGCATTGTAGCAGCTGACTTGGGATTTTTATAAGGAATCCTTGAGAGAGAAAGGATGCAGACGAGGGTGTGGAAATACACACCCACCAACAGCAGGTGTTGTACACATCACATATATATATCTGCACGTACATGTCTGTTTGGTTCTTTGAGAACAGAGAAGATGTCGGGGCTCCCAACGCTGGCCTTGCCTCCGCCATGCGCAGCCTGTCCACCTGTGCTAACCTCAGGGACCTGAGGCCGGGCGGGCCCTGTCCCCTCGGAACTGGAGCCTCTGAAGCTGGCTCAGAACCAGAACCAAAAGTGACTGAGAGGAGTTAGTTTAAGGTCCCCCACGTTCCCAGGCAGTCAGCCTTTCGCAAAGCTGCCACGACGCAGTTGGGGGCTCTGGGTCTGCGGTGCCCTTGCTGCCCAGTCCCGGGAACAGAAGCCGCAGGGCTCCTTCCGTCCTGTGAATAAACTTACGAAGAGAATAGAATAGAATAGGCCCATGTTGACAGCAGACTGGTAGGATCTTTGAGCTGATAGGAACCTCAGAAGTCACTCAATCCTGATGGGGCTGGAACCAGAGTCGGGACACTCCGCACCGTGTGTCACCTCTCCAAAAATGAAATCACAGCCAAGCAAACAAGCAATTCACAGACTTTCCTCCTACGATGCTCCTTTTCATCCCCCACAGAACTGCACTGGTGACAGGGAGCAGCGGCTGGGCCACCGCTAGGCGCTCGGACTCGTCTGATAGCAGTTTCTCTCCTCCATCTGCTGTGCCACAGGCACTCAGCTTCTCTCCAGAAAAGAGTGATTTTACTTTTTCAAAAAGTATTGCCGAGGAAGTAGCACTGGATGAAGCAAAGCCACTTGAAGATATGACCCCCAGTGAGGTAAAAGAAACAGACGGAGTTTGCTGGTGTCATTGGGGTTTACGGAACCTGCCTGGAAGCTGGGTGGTAGCTTCAGGACGTGACCCACGAGTTGTGGCTGCAGGATTTCATCCTGTGACCCTGGGGTCTCCCCGCCAGCTGTGTGCCAAACAGGAAGTCAGGACTCTCAGCCTGGAGGAGAAAAAGCTGCACCTCTCCCCTGTAATTGACTAGAGAGGGTTCAAAGGGTGGGAAGGGGAAGCAGGGTAGTAGAGAGGGGTCGGCTGGCCGCTGGTGGGGGGCGGTGTGCCAGGTGTGATGGATGGCCAGAGAGAAGAGCTCAGTCAGTGCCCGCACACCACAGCCAGCTCCCCACACCAAGGGCCCATCCCAGCCCTCCTTCCCCAGTTTTCCAAACCGTTAGCTACCTGGGACAAGCTAAGCCCATGTCTTCCCAAGATAGTTGACAAAAAGATTCTAGAATAGCCTTTATATCTTGTGTTCTTGTCTAGGCTATTCTTGTGGATATCAAACTGGATCAGCTTACCATTACTCCGAAAGCTGAAGGTCCACCCGTCACTGATCCCCCTCTCATCGACTTCTGCAATACTCCAGAAGCCAGCGTGGCTCGGGTATCCGAAAGTAGGCCTCTGATCGACCTCCTGATAAACACTCCAGACGTGGACAGGAACGCTGTGTCTAAGCCGCCCCTCGAGGTGGGACAGGTGAGGCGTGCGTGTGCGTGTGTGTGTGTGCATGTGCATGTGTGTGTGTGTGTGTGTGTGTGTGGGGGGGGGGGGGGGGGGGGGGTGGGGTCTGTGCTGCTTTGGCCTTGGGCTGTCTCGGTTCTGGGTTTGCTCCTCTACTCACGTACTTGTGACCCCGGAGAGTGGCCAGCGAGGCTTCTCTGGGTGACCTGACTCAGGGTACACTTCATCTGTGGTGGCAACAGCTCCACGTTCACGTCCCGCCAAGGAATCCTGCTCGGGACCCCGGAGTTCTTCAAGGGCAGGAGTCGTTTCCACTGTGGCGTCCCCAGTGCGTGAAGCTATCTGAGGAACTCAAAGTGCTTCAGTGTGTGGCATTTTCTCCCAACTTCTTAGAGCGACCTAGGAGATATCAGTGTGCCTGAGCCAGGTTACTGGGTTGTCATGGCCCCGAGCCATGGCGGGAATACACCGGGCAGCCTGGTCTTCAGTGAACAAAGCCCTGCCGTGTTTACGGGCTGGGAAGGGTCGTCAGGGATGCTCTGTTCACCTCCTGTCCCTTCTCTCTTGCAGCTGATAGACCTGTGTTCTCCTCTGATCCAGCTGAGTCCCGAGGCGGACAAAGAAAACATGGACTCGCCACTTCTCAAGTTCTGAGCAGGAAAACGCTTTGCATCTGACTCTTTGTTACAAGAACAGTCCTAACGTGGTACTCAGCTTCGAAATAAACTTAGGAGGAATCGTTCTGGGAAAAAATTGTTTTAGAACCTAAGTAAAATGGCTATGCTTGGGGAGGCGGGCTGCGGGACCAGGGGCCTGTCTGTGCCCACATGCGGCCACTGCTGTCCAGCGGCTGCTACCCTCGCTGCCCCGCACACTGCACTGGACTACAAATTGGAAGTCTCCAAGTGCAGAATTTTGTCTTGAATCTTTTGTATGTAAAATAGCAAGTGACTATTTCAAAAACTAAGTTTGTATGAAAAGTTAAGTATTCTAGATTTAAGTTGAATTGTAAAATAAATGATATCAAAGCATACCTTGATTTTAAAAATTAGCTTGATTTTCAAATATATATAGCCATGCTATTTTTATTGCTAATCAATATTGCAAGATTTACATTATCCAGACTTCAGAATTGAGTGTGGCTATTGATGGATGGACCTTGAGGGCATTATGCTAAGTGAAATCAGTCAGACTGAGAAAGAATCACCATATGATCTCACGTGTGCAATCTTTCAAAAATAGATTGGTGGTTGCCAGAAGTGGGGGAAGGGGGGGGGCCGGAGTAGGGGTGTGGGGAGCGGATGAAGATGGTCAAAAGGTACAAACCTGCAGTTATTAAAAAAAACAAGTTATGGAGATATAATGGGAAAAAAATTGGTGTGAATAAAAATTGGTTGAAGTGCAGACTCCCTCCCAGAAGATCCCACTTCCTC
>NW_011891683.1:11497-11873 GCF_000151845.1 Pteropus vampyrus
CAGCACCTATCAGATACTCAGAAAACGTTAGTGGCCGTTAGTACATATTCTTCACAACTGTAGCTATTAGGTATGATAAATAAAAAGTGCTAAATAGAATTATAGGCAAACTAAGCGTTTACAGTTGCGAGGAAAGGCGAATGAACGCATCCTGGACGTGGTGCTGTTTGAGCTGAGGCTTGAAGGAAGAGTAGGATTTCACTGGGCAAAGAATTGCGGATGTGCTGGCCGCAGGCAAGCACAGGGGCACGGGAGTGTTGGCTGGAATCTGGCCAGAAGGAGGTGGCAGGAGACGGGGGTGGGGGCGGGGTGGGGTGGAGGAGTAGGTGGAGCCCTAGATTAGGTTGAGTAGACAATGCAAGTTCCTGACAAGGCG
>NW_011891684.1:0-690 GCF_000151845.1 Pteropus vampyrus
CCCCATGGAAGGTTAGTGCCGGCACGGAGAGCCACACGGCATCTCAGTCACAAGCCACCCTCAGCCAACATTACCATTTTCAATATGCACACCTCAGAAGGTCCAATACTGCCACCCCAAGTACACAGTCCAGCACCTGCTCTTGTCTGCCCGGTGATCACGTCAACCCCGTGTCTGGTTCCGTGAGCCTGGTCTCTCACAGCAGGTGTCTGCCTTCACCCTGCCTCCATGCGTCCTGGAGCCCCCAGCAGGGCCCTCCACTCAGCTTCTCCACTTCTTTCACCAGAGACAGAGGGGCAGTTCCATGGGCACAGAGTCCCCTTCACCCTGGATCATTCTCCCTCTTTCTGATATCTTGCCTGATCAGAAAGCTGCTTGTCTCCAGGGACAGGGTGGCAGTCTCCATCCTTGAGCATGGAGCTACCCCCGGTCACCTAAACTTGGTCCGCCTGCCAGTGCTGCCCTCTTCACCAGGTGTGTGTCTTTCTGCCTCCTGCCGGGGCCATTTCCACCTCCTCAAGGGAGAAGGAAACCATCACAGACTGTTTAGACCTTTGTGCCTCATCCTGTGTCAGTTACTTTTATATCAATTCACTTAATCATTAGAACACATCTGTGAAGTAATCATTATTTTTCCCATTTTTAGATGGCAATCAGCAATATTAAGCACTTTCAAATAAACAAAAGGGA
>NW_011891684.1:740-1307 GCF_000151845.1 Pteropus vampyrus
TCTGGTTCCGTGAGCCTGGTCTCTCACAGCAGGTGTCTGCCTTCACCCTGCCTCCGTGCGTCCTGGAGCCCCCAGCAGGGCCCTCCACTCAGCTTCTCCACGTCTTTCACCAGAGACAGAGGAGCAGTTCCATGGGCACAGAGTCCCCTTCACCCTGGATCATTCTCCCTCTTTCTAATATCTTGCCTGATCAGAAAGCTGCTTGTCCCTTGAAGGCAATGTGCAGCATCACCTCCCCCTTTCCTAACAGACCTGACTCCAGGGACAGGATGGCAGTCTCCATCCTTGAGCATGGAGCTACCCCCGGTCACGTAATCTCGGTCCGCCTGCCAGTGCTGCCCTCTTCACCAGGTGTGTGTCTTTCTGCCTCCTGCCGGGGCCATTTCCACCTCCTCAAAGGAGAAGGAAACCATCACAGACTGTTTAGACCTTTGTGCCTCATTCTGTGTCAGTTACTTTTATATCAATTCATTTAATCATTAGAACACATCTGTGAAGTAATCATTATTTTTCCCATTTTTAGATGGCAATCAGCAATATTAAGCACTTTCAAATAAACAAAAGGGA
>NW_011891684.1:4892-6804 GCF_000151845.1 Pteropus vampyrus
TTTTTCCTCCCCTCTTCTTTCTTCCTTAAGAATGGAACCCTAATTTTTGTCAAGGACCTCTGGAAAGGTGCTTAATAGAGAGCAGGCTCAGCTTAGAGGGTCACCGTTTTTTCCATCTCCTCTTCTAGTTGGAACACACACAATAGCTGGAGACCAAGCGGCCACCTTGGACCTTGAAGTAGCCCTAAGCATGAGAGCCAGTGCTGGGATGGTGGAACAGAAAGATGGAAAGAGCCCAGGCGCATGATAATAGTGAAGTGGCCACACTAGTCCTGGACTGCCTTTCCCAGACTTCTTCTGCATGAGAGAGAAGCCTCTATCTTGTTTAAGCCACTGCCACTTGGGAGTTTCTTAGTGGAACATAATCTTGAGTGACTACTAGGCAAAGCACCAAGAGAGAACAGGTTGCCCCACAGATGTTTAAACATTTCCTGACTTGGAACTAAGTGTTGAAACAGAAGTGGATGGTCCAATGTTTACAAAAAGGAGCCAAATACACATTGCTCTTAAGTCTCTGGGATGGAGCTTTCTCATTACATGATACATCCATTACGTAATACACCCAGCTTTCTCATTATATGATCTAGGACACTGGAGAAAAATTCAGAGAACTAGTCCTCTACCATTAAGAAAACTCTGGAGAAAGAACTGCCCCTAGTGCTGCATGAATTTGTGCCAACCAAGGATCCAGGCTCTTCCAGAGGTTAAGCAGCAGTCATTGAAGTGGGCTAAAGGCACAGGCTTCAACTCCACTCAGCACTCCTCCAAAAATCCACCACCCTCATCAATCCACACCCTCCAAATGCTGCCAGGTTTGGCTACACTGTACCCTACCTTTGGGGTCTGCGGGGCAAACTCCTCCTGTGAGAATGCCTGTTTAATCTCAGGAGCTGGTCTTCCTTTGTATGTTGTCATGCAGACTAGCACTCCTCAGATTTTAACTTGCCCACGAACTCTCCCAGATATTGTACGAATATCGGTTGCCGAAATCTGGGTGGGGTGCCTGAGCTTCTTTCTCATAAGCCCCCTGGTGAGGCCAAGGACACTAATCTGTGCACCATACTAGCAGTGTACATGGATGTAGTCTCACTTCCTAGGAGAATTTCTTAGCCTGTGCTTCCCCCGTTCCCACCCAACCTGACTCTCCCAAGTTTACCCACTTCTCCCTCATCGACTGCCCTGACATACTCTATTGATGGATGTCAAACTAGGCATTAGACTGGCCAAGTCAGGCCACTGGTCCTGTAGTGGCCTTTCACATCTCCTCTGAATATGGAAAACCGGAAGAAAGCTCTGCTCACCTGGAACCACACTGTCTGGAGCATGGCTGGTGACACCCGGCTTCATGCACTGCCCGCACTCCCCACCCCCCCGCCCCCTGCTGCAAAAGCAAGAGCCTGAAGAGCTGAGAGAAACGATGTGAGACAGACCCTGTCTCGTCTCCCACACTCGCCGCCTCTTCTTCAGTCTCTCAGCCACTTTCATTGGAAACATTTCTAGGACACTCTTGATGTCTCAATGCACACTCTAGTAATTCAAGGGGTGCTGCAGCTGCTCCCTTCGTACAAGCTACAACTTTGCCTGTGGGATGGAAATCCCTAGAAGGAACATCTGTGGAGTACGAGTCAAGCAGTGGCTTCGTGGCCTTTAAGAAAATCCCTGGTCCACTATGAACGCATTACTAAGCCATTTGCACTGAATGCATCTAGTGATCACGGCAAAGGCCTAGTGCAAGTTTCTGGAGACAAAGTAGGGTAGCGGGTGTTCCTGGACCAACCACCAACGAAATGCAAGTGGTGTTCTGGCCCCAAGGGGAAAGGGTAAGATGCTCCTCCAGTGGGCGATACTGACGACCCGACAGGGACTTGAGCACTCTAGCCTGGGAAGCGGGCGACCCTCATCACCAGCCCTC
>NW_011891684.1:8224-8560 GCF_000151845.1 Pteropus vampyrus
GGAATTTTTCAGCTCCATTGTCATCTTACGATCAGTCATACATATGGTCTGTTGTTGACCAGGACGTGGCACGACTGTATTCCTGTGTACATTGCTACTCTCTTTTAACACATTTGTATCTTTCTCCAACCTAGATGTAATAATCATGGCAATAGTGCTGCTCTTTGGCCAGGCATCATGCTGATAGCTTTGAGCTAGACCTGTGTATCAACCTGCCTGTTCATTTCTACTTGGCTATTCCACAAGTTCCTAAAACTCAAAACATTCCAGACTAATCTCATCACCTTTCCCTTTCTGTTCTTCCTGTTCACAGATGAATGGCTTAGTTGGCTGAAC
>NW_011891685.1:0-1103 GCF_000151845.1 Pteropus vampyrus
GTTTTATTGCACTTTGCTTAATTATGCTTCACAGATATTGCATTTTTACAAATTAAAGGCAAGGCCCTCCACTGGCAAAAAGATTACAACTCACTTTACTGCAGTGATCTGGAACCGAACCTACAAGATCTCTGGTGTGCCTGTGTAAGTATGTAAACGTGCCTGAGATGATGGTAGTAATAGCTAGAACTAGTTTTTTGGATTTCTAGTAGTTTTTAACTTTCTGCTTTGTACTTCTGAACTTTTTATGATAAACAGGTATCATTTTTACTAGCACCAGGATGCTATTTTCAGAAGAAAATTAAATTATTTTCTGCCCATTATTCTGAAGCCTACCTGTCAATCAGAGTAGTAAAATATAATCCTTCATCCTTCAGCATTCTACCTTTTCCAAACTCCTTTGCCCTCCAGCTTCTTGGTGGGTTTGGACAATGGGAGAGACTGGCAGAAGACAGGGTTCAGGAGGAGGGGAGAGCCCAGGGTTTTTCTGTCCCCTCCCTGTCTGCTTCTGGTCATGTTCCTCACAGCAGTTGTGTCTCATCCATGAACCCAGATCCTGCCAGGCAGCCCCTCCCAACCTGGAGCTGTCTCTCCTGCTCAGCCTCCATTGTGGTTCTAGATCCTGTTGGATGGCTTGGCTTCTAGGGTCTGGTAACACCATCTTTTCCCTGTCCCTCCAGCCCTGGGGGTGGCAGAGCCTTCTTGCTACTTTCCTGGTTGTCTCCTTCCTGTCTCATTTAGCTCCTCAGCTCTCCTGTCTCCTCTGTAACTGATTCTTTAGATTCCTTCAGATTGAAACACCTTAAGTGGTTTTTGTTTCCCAGGCTGGACCCCCTACCTAAAGCAGAAGTTCCAAATGGATAGTATCTGTACCTCTTCATTTTTAGAATTCCACAGGAGGGGTATAGCAATTATCACATTAATGGGCCATTAGGAAATCCATGGGTGGAATCTGGGGGTCACTGAATCCCAGATATCGTATAACAATTGTATATAAGTAGCATTTACGCACATACATGCACTTTTTTAGGGAGAGAACTGGTAGCTTTACCAGTTCATCAAAAGATGCATGACCTCCAGCCATGAAGAATCACTGCTGTGAA
>NW_011891685.1:1153-6010 GCF_000151845.1 Pteropus vampyrus
CAGCTCTCCTGTCTCCTCTGTAACTGATTCTTTAGATTCCTTCAGATTGAAACACCTTAAGTGGTTTTTGTTTCCCAGGCTGGACCCCCTACCTAGAGCAGAAATTCCAAATGGATAGTATCTGTACCTCTTCATTTTTAGAATTCCACAGGAGGGGTATAGCAATTACCACATTAATGGGCCATTAGGAAATCCATGGGTGGAATCTGGGGGTCACTGAATCCCAGATATCGTATAACAATTGTATATAAGTAGCATTTATGCACATACATGCACTTTTTTAGGGAGAGAACTGGTAGCTTTACCAGTTCATCAAAAGATGCATGACCTCCAGCCATGAAGAATCACTGCTGTGAAGGCCACGCTCACATTGGGATCTTCTCTGAGAGCCCCCTTATATTGACAGGTGCAACTATACCCCTTGCTTAAAAGTCACCTTTTAAAGCTCTTTGAGCTGCGTGACCTATCTACTCTGCAACTGAGCAAACTCTTAGGTAGACTCTATGATTCTTTCTTGCAGGAGAAAGTTCGAAAGTAGCGAGCATACATTTTCCTTTCTTATGTGGAGCAAAGTGAAATTGAGGTGGACATTTATTGTCTTCTACCTAGTAACAGAGTCTTGCACTCACGAAGATGCTCGTATAGCAAAGGGATCATTTCTGAGCTTCACACACAATGACTATCCATTTAGGAAATAGCTGATATTTACAAGGGGCTTGCTCAGATATGGTACAGCACACCATATACAATCTGTTAATTCATGTGTATAATCCTTGAACTTCCCCTTTCTCGAAATTTATTGTGCTTGCAGCTCTTATTAATATCTGTCTTTGGACTAAAAGCTTAACAAGAGCAGGACCCAGAAGGAAGGCGGACTTCCCCCAGCCCCCTACAACCATCACTGTGCCTGACCTGTAATAAAAGTAACCAACACTAGTGAACATTTACAGTGCTGGCCATTGTTGTGATGAGCTCAGTCAATCCTCACAGGTAACTACTGAGACATGTGGTATTATTATCCCCAATTACATATGAAGAACAGAGGCACAGTGGGGCATGAAGAGGCTGAGAAACTTGCTCAAGGTTATATAGCTAGGAAGTAGGAAGCTGGGCTTCAAACCCAAGTGGCCTTGCAGCTCACATACAGTAGATGCATAAGAAGCTCATGATGAAGCCCTCAACATGTGTGAATCCAACTGAATGCGGCTGTTTCACATTCTGGTTGTTGCGTTAGTAGCTGTACTAGCTGATTGGTTTCTAGAATGCTGAAGGACGAAGCATTATATTTTAGTACTCTGATTGACAGGTAGGCTTCAGAATAATGGGCAGAAAATAATTTAATTTTCTTCTGAAAATAGCATCCTGGCGCTAGTAAAAATGATACCTGTTTATCATAAAAAGTTCAGAAGTACAAAGCAGAAAGTTAAAAACCACTAGAAATCCAAAAAACTAGTTCTAGCTATTACTACCATCATCTCAGGCACGTTTACATACTTACACAGGCACACCAGAGATCTTGTAGGTTCGGTTCCAGATCACTGCAGTAAAGTGAGTTGTAATCTTTTTGCCAGTGGAGGGCCTTGCCTTTAATTTGTAAAAATGCAATATCTGTGAAGCATAATTAAGCAAAGTGCAATAAAACAAGGTATGCCTGCATACATATTTAGCCCTACATAAAGCATTTTACATAAATGCAATCATATCATATGTGCAATTCCAAAACCTATTTTCAAAAATTTCTTCCCTCACCAATATGTTGTGGAAATAAAGATGGCCATCGTTATTCTTTGCAACTGCTTCATATTCCCTTATATAAATCACTGTAATTGATTTCATCAGGCCTTATTGAAAGACATTGAGGTTGTTTCCCAAAGTCCTATGTTAAGGCAACCTTACCAAGAGCATCCTGTATAGTTTCAAAAAAACTCACAAGTATCACCTTGGATAACATCAGAATACAGGATTTCTGGGAAATCACAGGGAATGCACACTGACATTTTGATACATATTGGCAAACTGCCCTCCCAAAAGATTGCCCCAATTTATGCCTCACCATGACACACATTCATCATGACTTGACTTTACAAATCTTTGCTAATCTGATAGGCAAAAATCCCAGTAATTTAACTTCTGGGTTTTTTTTTTTGTTGTTTATTTTTTAATCTTTAGTGTATGTTTATTGTCTATCTGTATTTCTTAAAGGACAATATATGTGAGACTTTCAGTTTTGAAGAAGAGAGTTATTTATATACAAAAAGCTTCATCCCAGCATTATTACAGCAGTTGGAAAACAGAAACAACCAATTGGGAACTCAAAATACACCAATTAAGGTATGAACATATGTTGGAATATTTTGTAACCACAAAAAAAAGGAATAAGTTGGATGCATATTTAATAGCATGCAGAATGATTATACAATTGAGTTTGAAGAAATCCCTTGAGGACAAAAATCAAAATGCAACATAATGTACAGAATAATTACAACCCTTAAAATATATATGTTTAGAAGAAAAAAGATGGGGAAAACTTAGAAAGAGTATAAGGAAATACAAGAGGTTAATGGTGACGATCTCTGTGAGGTGGAATTCACGATTATTTAAATTTTCTTCATACTTCTTTGCAGACACTGAGTTTTCTAATAGTATGGGGCTAATATTTAACATTTGGTTGATGTGTTTATTATTTTCAGTATTTTGAGGTCACTCACACCCAGACACTTAATCATTATCATTAATGATTTATTTTAGTAAACTAAATGAACATACAGCTTGATTTTTTCATAATACTATGGAATGTACTCATCAGTACTACTGGTACTGTGTTAGGGGCAAGATGCCAGCTTTGAAGGAGTGAGCCCTCTGGAAGGTGAGAGGGAGCATGTGCATAACATCTATAGCATAAGAGGGAAGAGCATATCTGCTGATATATGGAAAAACTCCCAAGAGGAGGTGGCATATCAGCCCAGCCTTGAAGCATAAGCCGGATTTTATATATAACATTCGTCATTGTTTCCTGACTAAGAAATTGGTTTATTGTAGAAAATAGAAAAACGTAGATGATGGTAACAGACATTTATAAGGTAATTATCTGTCATGTGTAGGACACTGTGTTAAATCCTTTCTATGGAAAAGTCTCATTTAACCCCCATGAGTGTGATTATTTTGTTCATTTCAAAAGCAAGAAAAAGATAAAAGAGACTGGATGAGTGAACAGTAGGAACATGACTAGAAAACTAGCAGTACTGGAACCCAAGTCGACCTGGTGCCACGGAAGAAGATAAATCAAAGCTAAGCCCACTGCTTTCAGTCTCTTTTTTCCCCTGTGCACAAGGCTTTTCTGGGGGTTCTCTTGCTGCCTGCACTCTACTGAGAGTGGTCATCACACAAGCATTATCAGCACATAGGCGGTAATTGAGGCATATGAGTGGATGCAACCACAGGGAAACACATAGAGGGGAAGAGTAAAGGTCCTAGGAACAAACCCGGAGCATTAGAGATGGAGACACCTTCCCAGATCTGGGCTGGGTGAAGAGCCGGCAGCATCGAGGGAAACTTTACAGTGGTGGTAAACTTGAATCTTAGAGGATGAGAACTTAGCCAGGTGGAGAGGAAGAAGACAAGTGGGCTGAGCAAAAGGAACAGCATCTACAAAGGCTTATCGGATGCAAAGAAAAACACCAGAACTTGGAAAACCAGCAAGTGATTTCAGTATGGCTAGAGAGCAGAGTGTGTGTATGTGTATGTCTGTGTGTTCATGAGTGTGCTTACATCTGTGTAGATGTGCGAGTATACCTGTGTGTCTACGTGAGGCTAGGGTGATGACAGAGGCTAGAGAGAAAGGCAAGGTTCAGATCATTAAAGACTATATATTCCTGTATTAGTTGGGTTTCCAAAGAATTATATATATTGTATATACATATGTAATATATATTCTATTGGTTTTGATTCTCTGGAAAAACAGAAAAAACATAGAGGGATTTATTATGAGGAATTGGTTCATATCACTATAGCAGCAGAGACCCCCCCACAATCTGATGTTTGCAAGCGGGAAACCCAGGAAAGCTGGTGGTAAAATTCAGTTGAAGTTGGAAGACCTGAGAATCAGAGGAGCAGATGATGTCAATTCTAGTCCAAAGGCTGAAGCAGATGAAATGAGATCTCCTACTTCAAACAGTGAGGTGAGGAAAACCACGTTGGGGAGGGCAATCTACTTTACTGGGTCCATAGATTCAAATGCTAATCTCATCTGGAAAGAGCCTCAGAGACATACCCAGACATAATGTGTAAAATGGGCACCTGTGGCCCACTCAAGTAGATACATAAGACTGACCATCACAATCCCTTCTGAAAAGTTTGGAATATTACAGAAAGCAAGTTTGGGAACAGAGTGAAGAGATCACTGAAGGCCAGCTAATCAGTAAGAACTTGATTGACCAGGAAGGCAATGTGGAGCTTATGAATTTTTTCCAGAGGAATTACAAGAGCAGAACTGGGCTTTTGAAAGATTCTTGGCCTGCATGGTTTGGAGAAAGAAGAGGCAGGAGAGGAGACCAGCTGGTAGAATATTACAATAGTCAAAGAGAGATGTAGGGTAACGGTGGTTTATTGATGTGAAGACATGGGTAGCTTTTAATTTCAAGCTCTGGTTAGTTGGTGTATTGTGGCGAAGGGAACTGTGATGGTAGATTTGGGTTGACAGATATGAGAAACAGACAATCTACTGGGTTATCTGGGAAAGTCTATTGTTGAACTTTAAGCCAACAGTTCAAAAGCATGGCTTTCCTTCCTTCATCTACCCATTTACAACAGATATTTACTGAGTGCCTATTTTGTGCCAGGCCTATAAATGGGGAACCC
>NW_011891685.1:7160-8685 GCF_000151845.1 Pteropus vampyrus
AAAAAAAAAAAAAAAAGGCGAGGTAATTAGCATCCTCTGATCCCATTGGCTCTTCTCTGGCCCTGATTTACATACGCCCGCCCCACTGGCTGCCGGGGGTTTGCGGGGTTTGGCTGGGTTTGCAGCCGCCGCCGTCGCTGCTGCGCTTCAGTGCGGGGCGGGTTGGCGCTGAGCGAACCCGGGCCCGGGAGCGGGGATCCGGGATCCGAGATCCGGGAGCCTGGAGCCGGGAGTCAGCTGCCCGCGAAACTGCTGCTGCGGCGGCGGCGGTATTTGAGTCGACATCCGTCTTATGAACACCGAGGCCGGTGGCTTCTGCGCCCAGCCCGGCCCAGGGAGGAGCGGGTCAGACACTTTATTTTGGAAGAAAGGGGCGAGTCCCAGCGTGAGCTTCCCTCCCGGCCTGGCTCGCTCCTCAGCGCGTCCCAGCTCCGGCCCGGGCTCTGGAAGATGACTCCAGGATCTGCCCTGTGTATTCCACAGCGGCGGCTTGGGGGAGGCAGCCGAAAGTCGTAACACTTGGTAGTAGCGGCTGGTGGAAAAGTGAGCCGAGGCAGCTCGCACTCGGCTCTCCTCACGCCCCGGCGCCGGCTGCTCCTCGCTGCTCCTTACCCTCGGCTCCCCGGCGGCCGCAGCATGAAGTGGCGCAGCGATGGCCAGGAGAGGTAAGAAGCCCGTGGTGCGGACACTGGAGGATCTTACGCTGGACTCGGGTTATGGTGGCGCGGCGGACTCGGTGCGCTCCTCCAACTTGTCCCTGTGCTGTTCCGACTCGCACCCGGCGTCCCCGTATGGCGGGAGCTGCTGGCCGCCTCTAGCTGACTCCATGCACAGCCGGCACAACAGCTTTGACACCGTCAACACTGCCCTGGTGGAAGACTCCGAGGGGCTGGACTGCGCCGGCCAGCACTGCTCGCGGCTGCTGCCGGACCTCGACGAAGTCCCCTGGACCCTCCAGGAGCTGGAGGCGCTGCTGCTGCGCTCGCGGGATCCCCGGGCAGGCCCGGTGGCCCCCGGCGGCCTGCCCAAAGACGCTCTGGCCAAGCTGTCAACGCTGGTGAGCCGGGCGCTGGTACGCATCGCCAAAGAGGCGCAGCGCCTGAGCCTGCGCTTCGCTAAGTGCACCAAGTACGAGATCCAGAGCGCTATGGAGATAGTGCTGTCCTGGGGCCTGGCGGCGCACTGCACGGCGGCCGCGCTGGCCGCACTGTCCCTCTACAACATGAGCAGTGCCGGCGGCGACCGCCTGGGCCGCGGCAAGTCTGCGCGCTGCGGCCTCACCTTCTCTGTGGGCCGCGTGTACCGCTGGATGGTGGACAGCCGCGTGGCGCTGCGCATCCACGAGCACGCCGCCATCTACCTGACCGCCTGCATGGAGAGCCTCTTCCGGGACATCTACGCGCGGGTCGTGGCCTCTGGGCTGCCCCGGAGCTGCAGTGGCCCCGGCTCGGGCAGCAGCTCCGGCCCAGGCCCGGGCTCTGGCCCCAGCGCGGCCCCGGCGGCGGATAAGGAGCGGGAGGCGCCG
>NW_011891686.1:0-551 GCF_000151845.1 Pteropus vampyrus
AGGTGGACTGCGAGATCTACAGGGAGAAGGTGAACGCCCTGCAGAGCCAAGTGGCCGAGCTGCGGAAGGAGCGGGACCAGGTACTGGTGGGGCGAGGGGCTGGGCAGGGCGGGGCGAGGGGCGCAGAGGGAGCAGGAGGCGCCCGTCGGCCGAGTCACGGCCAAGGGCTGGCTGGCCACTTCACGCAGCTGGCCCTGCCCTCGATGGCAGCCGCTTCCAGATTGGGGGTCTCCCTCCCCGGTGCACACAGTTTCTCAACTCAGACCGCTGTCGTCTGCTGACTCGCTCGCTGCCCAGCACTGGAGGTCGCATCTAGTGCCTCCTATTGTTCTTGGCACGTGAAGTTTGTGCACAGCCACACACCGGGTGTCATTCAAACCCCGCACGTCACCCAGACTGTAAACAGACAGTAGTGTGTGCCTGTCGGGGTGAGCTCTGCATGTGGCGCACGCTGGTGAGTCCAGCGTTGAGGCAGATGAGAAGCCAGTGTCTGTTTCCGGCTGGGCCCTCACCCCGTGCTGGCCCTTTGTGCTGGGGCATCTTTGCGTCTT
>NW_011891686.1:1356-2879 GCF_000151845.1 Pteropus vampyrus
AAGTGTCCGAGCTGCGGAAGGAGCGGGACCAGGTACCGGTGGGGCGAGGGGCTGGGCAGGGCGGGGCGAGGGGCGCAGAGGGAGCAGGAGGCACCCGTCGGCTGAGTCACGGCCAAGGGCTGGCTGGCCACTTCACGCAGCTGGCCCTGCCCTCGATGGCAGCCGCTTCCAGATTGGGGGTCTCCCTCTCCGGTGCACACAGTTTCTCAACTCAGACCGCTGTCGTCTGCTGACTCGCTCGCTGCCCAGCACTGGAGGTCGCATCTAGTACCTCCTTTTGTTCTTGGCACATGAAGTTTGTGCACAGCCACATACCGGGTGTCATTCAAACCCCGCATGTCACCCAGACTGTAAACAGACAGTAGTGTGTGCCTGTCGGGGTGAGCTCTGCATGTGGCGCACGCTGGCGAGTCCAGCGTTGAGGCAGATGAGAAGCCAGTGTCTGTTTCCGGCTGGGCCCTCACCCCGTGCTGGCCCTTTGTGCTGGGGCATCTTTGCGTCTTGGCCTGCAGGCGTACTCGGCGAGAGATGCAGCCCAGGCGGAGATTTCCCAGAGCCTGACGGACAAGGACGCCCTCCGCAGGAAAGTGTTCGAGCTGACGGACCAAGTCTGCGACCTGCGCCAACAGCTCCGCACGCTGCAGGCCGAGTCACTGCAAGAGGTGAGCACTTCTGCCCGCACTCGGCGTCGGCAGATGCAGGGAGACAGGGCCAGAGGCCCATAGGAGGTGGGCACGGGACAGGGCTGAGCCGGCTACAGCCACTCGTGGCCCTTGCTGGGGCTGGGGCGTCTGGATCTCACTCACCACCACGCACCGGGTCCCGTGAGCGAACCGTGGTGTCAGACATCGAAGATGCTGGCTGGGCAGACCGACTCTGTGATGCCGTTACGCAAGTTGGAAGGGGGAGCTCGGCAGAAGTTTCTGGAACCTGTAAAGTGTGGTGTTCAACGATGAAAGGAAGCAGCAGATGAAACTGCCGGTGGCCACTTGCTTTGGGAGATGACACGTTCCAGAGAGGGTTGCGTCCGGTGTCCCAGGGTGACAGTGGGAGGCTTACCTGGGTGACAGTGTCCCAGGGTGACAGTGGCAGGCTTACCTGGGTGACAGTGTCCCAGGGTGACAGTGGCAGGCTTACCTGGGTGACAGTGTCCCAGGGTGACAGTGGCAGACTTACCTGCGTGAAGGGGCCATGTTCCCAAAGAGCTGAAACCACGACAGACCCTCCAGAGTGGCCTCCCCACAGCCCTGGCACCCTGCTGGGCGGGCAAGACTTCAGGGGGACCCAGGGGGCGCAGGGCCAGGGCCCCCTTCCTGCAGGCCCCAGCCCTTCCCCCCTCCCCATGCGTGTGCACATAGCAGAAGGCAGGTGCCAGCTGCCGTTTGTGACGAGGGTGGGGGGATGGGCGTTGTTCTTTCTCTAATCGGCCCCCCCCACCCCCAGCGATCTATGTGCCGTATGGGTAGGTGTGTCACACACACAGCACAACCGGTGAAGGACCACACACAGTCTCTAAAAGAGAA
>NW_011891686.1:4551-4929 GCF_000151845.1 Pteropus vampyrus
TTATAATTGCTGGGCCGGGGGCACCCGGCTGGCACATCCCCCGATGGGAGAGCTCGGATGGGGAGGCTCACCGCCCCTCCCTTCCGCCGCGGTTCCGTGGGCTGCCGTTTTCACCCACTTTTAGTGGAACTGACCTCGAACGCGTTGGGGGGTCTAACTCCCCTCGGCTCTGACTGCAATCGCGCGTGTGTTTTGCTTGTGAGCTGGGCACAGCCGCCTGGGGCAGGCAGCTGGCCCTGCCTCTGCCGGCTCTTGGGCAGTCCACTGGGTGGGACTGCTCTGTGGGAAGGCTGCTGCCAGGCGGGGCCCCTCCATCTCACAGGCTGAGCCCTAAAGCGCAGAGGTAGAGACCTTGGGGACATCCAGTGCTAGGACCGT
>NW_011891687.1:0-311 GCF_000151845.1 Pteropus vampyrus
CATACATTTTTTTTCTGATTGTGTTAATTGAGTCATCTCAAGAGCTGGAAAATTCTTCCTAGAGTCACACAAGTCAAAATTAAATAATTATTGCATAGGCACTGCGAGGAAGATGTCGTACATGCGATGGATGGCCTTTACGCTCATCTCGAGACTCTGAAATTAGACTTCATTTTTTTTCTACGAGATGAACCCCATTAAATGATAAGGTGCTCAAAGGTATAAAATATGCCTTCTAGTTCTTTGGCATCTTACCACGGCGCCAGGAAAAGGCCTGTACAGAACTTCCGACTCACTTTCAATCCGGGTAC
>NW_011891687.1:2020-3820 GCF_000151845.1 Pteropus vampyrus
AATGTGAACCTCTATTTTTAGAGGGTTTGTTCAAAAGATGAGAAAAGAAAACGGGTGGCAGCTAGAGGGAGATGTAGCAGGGTTGAGGGAAGGCGTTTTCCCCCCAGATGAAGAACACGTGAGTGCGTGTGACTGACTGCAAGGGCCAGAAAAGAGGGTAGAGAGAGGAAAAAGGGGTGGCTGATGGAAGGAGGAGGGGAGACACCGGGCGAGCAAAGAACTGACCTTCATTATTTTAACCCTTAAAAAAATTAGTTGGGGGAGCAGACACCTCGTCCTCTGGGGCTGAAGAAGAGGAGGTGGTTCATAAACGGGTAAGTCTGGAGCAAGAGTGAGGGTGGCCTTTCCTCGCCGTCTACCATGAAGTCGTTTGCTGAAAGTCGGAAGGATGAAGGTTGGGCAGAGGCTTAAGCTGCTTGGTGCATCTTTGAATAATCACCGGATACACAATAGGAAGAGCTGACCAAGCCTGAGGGCCTGGCTGAGTCGGAGATCTGGGAGCTGGGATCTGGGGTCTGGAATGGCACTAATCCCCCGTGATGCCGTGTGACCTTATCGTCATCAGCCCTTGGCAGCCCAAGTCGGGGAGCAGAACGCTTATAGAACTGGTCAAGGCCGAGGTAGATGGACATGACGAGAGGGAAGAGAAGGCTGCCGAGAAGAGAGCGAGTCAGAGGATCACGGGAAAGACAGGAAGAACCAAGAAAAGCAGGGGGAACGACTGTTTAAAAAATGTCCAAAACGGAGGTCTCTGGAGGAAGTGAAATAAGGGGCATGGAAACACAGGATGCTGAAGTCAGAGGCCGGGACACTGAAGTGCAAGTCTGTGCTGAGAGCACAGCTCGGGGAGGGCTGATAAAGGGCACGCCGAGAACGTCCACGTGGAGGCCGGCGGCAGTGGAGCGGGACAGCTATGTGTTCCCAGATTCCATTTCCTCTCCCTCCTGGGCATCCCGGTGGACGGCGCGCCCCAGCATTCCTGGAATTAGCCGGGCCACGTGACTTGGTTCTGGCCAACGGAATGTGGGTGGGAGAGAGAGTTAACTCCACGACTCTGGGAGCTACGAGACGAGTGGAGGACGGGGGCCACGACCCAGCAAGGAGCATGGGACGGGAAGAACACCCCCTTCTCCAGCTCCCCAAACGGGACTGTGGCTTGAGCAAGCAATAATCCTTTGCTGGGGCTTCGGGGGCTGCTTGCTACCGCAGTTAGCCTGCACTGACTGAAATGCCACTGCTAAAGGCAGATGACATAAGCCCAGAGAGAAAGGGCTTTTAATTATGAGTTATAATAAGAGTGATATGAGCCCCGACTCTTGGCTCCACAGCAAGAGGAGGAGCGAGAAGGAGCCTCGACTCGGACGGGAAAACACACAGTAGGTGGTCAATGAGGATCTGGTGAGAAGGACCAAGTAGCGATGAGAATCTTGACTTTCAGCAAGGACTGCACAGGATGAAACGAGCTTCCATGGCAAAAAGAAAGAGGCATTTATAATTTTCTTTTCTTATTATAAAGGTTATTGGGAGACCAGAATAGATGACAAAGGAAAATAAAGAATCCCCTTCTCTTGAGAGTCTTAGGAGGGAAAAAAAAAAAAACAATGAGATAATTACCTTCCTGGGGTAGAAGAGAGATGAAGAAAAACAGTTTAATAACATTGTATCATTCCTTCCAGATGAGGAGTCGATTTCCCCATTGAATCGACCTGATATTTTCCCTATCTTTTCTAAGTGAGCAACAGACGAAATTGAATCTCTTGGTTCTGGGGCTATAAAAGCCACTATAAATTTCCATAGCTT
>NW_011891687.1:5707-7403 GCF_000151845.1 Pteropus vampyrus
GCGGTTATATGGAGAATGGCTTTTCCCGCCCTCTCCCTACAGAGAAGCGAGCTCTGCAGCTGCCAGCGCCCCATCATCTAGAACAAACTCCCCATTCCTATTTCCCTCTTTTTCTATTGTCTGTTCTTCAAGTCGGGGCCCGGCCATGGATTGCCTGGAGTTCAAGGGAAGAAATTTTCATTTTCACATTTACCCTCAGCAAAACCCAGCTGAGAAGGTTCAATAAGCTCTTTCTCTGGGAAGAATGGTTGGGAAGGGATATTTCATTTCAGCAGAAACTGTAGTTAAATGAAAATTGCTAACATAGATCATTCGCAAATTGCCAATTTTGAAAGAATTAGTACTTAATAAAGTGCACATAATCCCAAAGTCCCGGTGAAGATTTTTTTTTTAATTATAATTCTTTTGGTGTGTTTGTGTGCATGATTCATTATCTTAAAATCAACAGTCTTCAGTGAATCTAACTTATTTTATGGTACTATGAAGCTCGGTTTTTAAGTTATATGATTTTTTAATAGATGGGATTTTTACAATAAATGAACAGAAGCATAGGACGTAATCCAAAGCCCAAGGGACCACATTTGGGGAATTATCCACATTTCTCCTTCACTCGCTCAGTGAACATTTGTTAGTGCTGCACCCCACGCAGGGCACCGAGTGACGAATAAACACCAAGCTCGTCCTTCCTTGAAGAGTGCACAGAGGGGCACACGGACCTAAACATGTCAATTTTATTTATAATATGTATGTTCAGTGTCATAACGGAAGTCGGAAAAGAGACGCAGAAGGAAAAGTGCTCCATTTTGCCTGTTTGCGGGAGTGAGAGAAGGAGGGGTTGACTTGGGAGATGACGCTGAAGCAAAGCCCCCAAAGGTGAGCGGGGGCCCCCCAAGAAAACTGATTCAGACAGGATCGGAAGCATGGAAACCACTAGAAGCCACTGTGATCGTCCCCGGGAGAGATGCTAGAGGCCTGAATGGAGGGAATGACGACCGGGAGACAGGCACCGACTGGAGGTGAGGGTGAGGGAGTCATCTACGCTGTCCTGTCCAACACGGGAGCCGCCAGCCACATGCAGCCACTTAAAAATAAGGTCATTAAAACGCAATAAAATTCAAATGAAATCAGCCACACTAGGTGCATTTCAAGTCCTCGGTGGCGACGGGAGGCCAGTGGCTCCCATACTGGACAGCACAGTTACTTACGGAGCTGGTCTAGCAGAGCCAAGGGGTTCAGGCTCAAGGCACGTCAGAGAAGCAGTGGGTCTGCTGAGCTCAGCTTTGGACATGCTGAGTGTGAGGGGAGAGGCCAACATCTTGGTGATGCCCAACAGACAGGTGGGCACCTGGGTGCAGTGCTCAGAGAGAGGAGTGAGCCGGCAACACGGAGCTGGAAGTCCACAGTGTACTGAGAGTGGCCGAAGTACCTGGCATGGGAAAGATCACCTAAGAGAAGAGGGCAGGGGTGGAACCTGGGGGAGGGGTGAAGACAACATTTAAGGGGTGAAAGGAAGAACGGGATCCACAGAAGCACAGGACATGGCGGAAAACAGAGCAGAGGAGGGGAAAGCAACAGAAAGGGATACCAGTCAGGCTAAGGATGGAGAATATTTTATGAGAAACGGGAACAAACAGCCAAGTGACCCAAATGCAGTAGGAAGTCCAACAGGCACCAAAGAGTGTCCATCACACTTTGC
>NW_011891687.1:11008-11851 GCF_000151845.1 Pteropus vampyrus
AGCAGGAAGCAGGAAGCAGGCTCTCAACAGACACTGAATCTGCCAGCACTTTGATCTTGGACTTCCAGCCTCCAGAACTGTAAGGAATAAATGTCGGTTGTTGACAAGCCCCCCGGCCTATGGCGTTTTGTTACGGCAGCCCAAACTCACTCAGAAAGAGGGGGAGGGCATTTCAGGCAAGGGAGCCTGGTATCTTTTGCGTCTTTTGGATTTTCCCCACGCAATGCCCAGGACAGGGAAAAGACATCCTTTTTTGGTGGAGGCCAGTGGATGTAAGAACTTGGTTAGATATCGAGGGAAGGGGGATGCATGCTACACTGGCTCAAGAGGCTTCTTGCCAAAGGCAGGCCAAGGTGACAAGACGTCAAGGATGGGAGGGTTCTCCACAAAGCAACATAGCCGGATTCTGTGCGAAAACTGAGCTCGGCAAACCAAGGTCAAGTGCACTCAATTACAACTGGCTAAAGTCTGGTCGAGGAGAGAGTCTTTGTCGCTGGTCTTCAGCCCTTCCTCCTCTGGGTGATTGAGGTTGAAGCCTGGAAATAATGGCCGCTAGCTGCAGAGAAAGGCAACAGTGGCCAGTGGCACACCGAGTCACAGCTGCTCACGAGTTGGCAGGAAATCCGGAGGCTACCGCGGACCTCAAGCTTCTGGCTTCTCACGCATGGTTCCCAAGCTTCAACCGTTATGCTACAGCCTTGTGCCATCACGTTATGCAGACACCCTGCCAGTCCGACTCTGCCAGTCCGGGGCTAACAGGAGAGTATTTGCCCCAGAATTCTGCTCCCTGTTCCCTTTTGTCACTCCTGCGAACACCAAAGGTAGTTACAAATGCAGACTCCA
>NW_011891688.1:0-395 GCF_000151845.1 Pteropus vampyrus
AAGAACTGTTTCATTGCCTGAATATAGTGAATGAGGAAGGAACAGGTGACACAAAATGGTTCGGGTTTCAAGCCTCAGCCCACCTTAGCAGAGATATGGCACTAAGGAAGGGGCAGGAGGCCGAGGCCAACCAGGCGACAGGTGAAAGTTGCGCGGGCCTCGGCAGGCGAGGCGGCCCGGTTCGCCTATGAGGGAGCAGACACTCTGCAACCGTGCAGACCGGGCTGCCACCCCAGCTCAGCTACTTCCCAGCTGTGTGACATAGGGCAAGTCGCCCCCCGGCCCCAATTTCCTCAGCGATAAATGGAGACACTGATCTCGAAACATTGTGTACGGTCTAGATTAGAAAACAAGCAAGGTGCTTGGCACGGGGCCTGGCTCGCACTGGGAAGCCC
>NW_011891688.1:1390-3576 GCF_000151845.1 Pteropus vampyrus
AAGAACTGTTTCATTGCCTGAATATAGTGAATGAGGAAGGAACAGGTGACACAAAATGGTTCGGGTTTCAAGCCTCAGCCCACCTTAGCAGAGATGTGGCACTAAGGAAGGGGCAGGAGGCCGAGGCCAACCAGGCGACAGGTGAAAGGTGCACGGGCCTCGGCAGGCGAGGCGGCCCGGTTCGCCTACGAGGGAGCAGACACTCTGCAACCGTGCAGACCGGGCTGCCACCCCAGCTCAGCTACTTCCCAGCTGTGTGGCATAGGGCAAGTCGCCCCCCGGCCCCAATTTCCTCAGCGGTAAATGGAGACACTGATCTCGAAACATTGTGTACGGTCTAGATTAGAAAACAAGCAAGGTGCTTGGCACGGGGCCTGGCTCGCACTGGGAAGCCCACCACTGACCGCTGTTCTGTAACCCTGTATCTGGCAAATGGCCACCGGCTCCTCTGCGCGCCAGGCACTCTGACCAGCAGCGGGCGCGGGGCAAAGAATACGACAGGCATCGCCCGTGCTTGTGCAGCTCTAGAGCTCCAGGAGTCACTGTTGCTAAGATGGCCCTGGAACCAGGGAAGGAACGAGCTGGCACACGGACGAGATGGCCCCGCAGGGGATGGGGGCTGAGGAGGCAGGAGGCAGAGCGGGCCCTCCCTGCCGTTCCAGGTCCAAGCCCAATGCTCTCCCCCCGCCCTGGAGGTCCCTTGTGCAGGGCCGCGGCCACCTGCTCCATCCGCCCAGCCCCCAGCCCTCTCTCCGCAGTTTCCAGCACTGGGAAGCAGGATGGCTTCAGGCTCGGCCTTGTACTCCCTGAGGGCCACCTGCAGCCTCAGTCCTACATCAAGCGCTAATTCCCGTCCAGTCCCAGGTCAGACTGAAGGTGAACTGGTTCAAGAACCGGAGACTACCTCCGTCACCTGGCTGTGGCCCCTGCTCTGGCCTGGGACTGGCTTCAAACACTGTAGCTACTTCCTCATTCCTGAGACCAGCAGCTCATCCCTGCCCCTCATTCAACACATGTCCCGAGACTTACAGTGATTAGGCACCATCTGCACAGCAGGACACTCAGACAGGACACTGTTCCTCCCTCGGTGAGCTCTGTCTGGGGCAATCACAGGCAATCATAAAGCACTGTGTATGGCAGAGAGAAGGAGGTGTGGGGGACACAGAGAAAAAGCTCCCAACCCAGCTGGAGTAGGGTAAGACTGAGAAGCCAGCTTAAAAGACCTGACACCTTAGCTGAATCCCCAAGGAAGAGTAGGACTTGGCCAGGTAAAGGGCTTGGCAGGCTTTGCAGGCAGGGACAGAAGCTGTAAGTGAAGAGAGGACATGATAGCTCAGGAATTGTCTACTGTCCAGTACGGCTGAACCTTTCCCCAAACCCGGCCACAGCCTCGGACACCAGTTCTATCCAGGATTCACCGTGCACAGCTGCAGCCCTGCCACCTGCACCTGCAGCTCCCAGACGCCAGTCACCTGTTCTGACTCCCAGTACCATGCTCCAGCCACCTGCAGCCACCTGCAGGCAGGCCTCCCAACCTGCTTGGGCTGCCTCTCACCTCATCTCCTTTGTCACAGGCCTCTCCAGGCCTTGCCTCTGGGCTCCTTCCAGCCTCCGAGAGCGGGGAGCATCCCTGCCACTGGGCCCAGGCTCAGCCCAGCCAACAGAACCCAGCGGGCTCGTCCCCTCTGCAGCCGCCCAGGGCATGGCCCCAGTGTGCTCCAACTGAAGACGTGTTTGTTTACTGGCTGCAGAGGTTTCTATTGGGGGCTAGAAACAAACCTTCCAGTATATTAAAACCATGGGCCTGTGGATCTAAAACATGAACCCCGAGGCCATCTGCTCTCTGAAATGGTGCTGAATGCCCAATGGAGAGCCTGAGGACACGCGTGCACTCCTCTGGGGCTGCTGTCAGTGATGGAGACAAGTGCCCGCCGCCTCCCATCACAGGACAGCCTTGACACAGGACAGCAAGGCTGGCCACAGGGCGAGCAGGCGTGGAATTTGTAAACAAGCTCAGTGACAGATCTGGGCAGCCAGCAGATACCTGGGGGACTGACAGAGAGGCAGACAAAGGCCAGAACAAACCTCTGTCCACGTGTGTGGAGCCTGGAGGTGCTGAGGATGTGTTCCTTGCCAGCTGTCTGCTCCTGGAAGCCCCAGTTCTGGGGCCAAGCCCCTGGAGGCCT
>NW_011891688.1:3626-5377 GCF_000151845.1 Pteropus vampyrus
TGAATCCCCAAGGAAGAGTAGGACTTGGCCAGGTAAAGGGCTTGGCAGGCTTTGCAGGCAGGGACAGAAGCTGTAAGTGAAGAGAGGACATGATAGCTCAGGAATTGTCTACTGTCCAGTACGGCTGAACCTTTCCCCAAACCCGGCCACAGCCTCGGACACCAGTTCTATCCAGGATTCACCGTGCACAGCTGCAGCCCTGCCAGCTGCACCTGCAGCTCCCAGACGCCAGTCACCTGTTCTGACTCCCAGTACCATGCTCCAGCCACCTGCAGCCACCTACAGGCAGGCCTCCCAACCCGCTTGGGCTGCCTCTCACCTCATCTCCTTTGTCACAGGCCTCTCCAGGCCTTGCCTCTGGGCTCCTTCCAGCCTCCGAGAGCGGGGAGCATCCCTGCCACTGGGCCCAGGCTCAGCCCAGCCAACAGAACCCAGCGGGCTCGTCCCCTCTGCAGCCGCCCAGGGCATGGCCCCAGTGTGCTCCAACTGAAGACGTGTTTGTTTACTGGCTGCAGAGGTTTCTATTGGGGGCTAGAAACAAACCTTCCAGTATATTAAAACCATGGGCCTGTGGATCTAAAACATGAACCCCGAGGCCATCTGCTCTCTGAAATGGTGCTGAATGCCCAATGGAGAGCCTGAGGACATGCGTGCACTCCTCTGGGGCTGCTGTCAGTGATGGAGACAAGTGCCCGCCGCCTCCCATCACAGGACAGCCTTGACACAGGACAGCAAGGCTGGCCACAGGGCGAGCAGGCGTGGAATTTGTAAACAAGCTCAGTGACAGATCTGGGCAGCCAGCAGATACCTGGGGGACTGACAGAGAGGCAGACAAAGGCCAGAACAAACCTCTGTCCACGTGTGTGGAGCCTGGAGGTGCTGAGGATGTGTTCCTTGCCAGCTGTCTGCTCCTGGAAGCCCCAGTTCTGGGGCCAAGCCCCTGGAGGCCTAGCCTCTGGAGGCCCTAGGCACCCTGGGACCCCCAGACCCAAATTTCAGCCCCGACTCCAATTCTAATCAGGGTGTGGCCTCCGGTTAGCTCCCTCTCCTCTCTGCACCTCAGTTACATTATCTGTGAATTATCCAAAACTCCAATTTCCTTCTA
This sequence comes from Pteropus vampyrus, assembly GCF_000151845.1. NCBI lineage: Eukaryota > Metazoa > Chordata > Mammalia > Chiroptera > Pteropodidae > Pteropus > Pteropus vampyrus. Next base: position 4,732 of record NW_011891688.1, read on the forward strand.
CAGAGTAAGGTCTTTCTTCCCACTGCATCCGAGTCGTTGACACTCATCAGCACTGTCCCTGCACCATCCCCAGCACGCCCCCAGAATTTAGAAACAGACAGAGTGCACCCAATGTCTACACGTTGCACCCAGCTAGGTCTTAGGCAGCGCCCCTCCGTCAAACATTAGCGACTCTGCAGCAAAGCCTGAGAATGGGAACGTGCACGTGCAATGGGGTATGGACGGCTCGGCAACGATCAGGGACAAGCTTCGGAATGGCTGACACGGAGCTGTGGAGCTGCAGCAGACAGCGCCAGCCTACGTGGCACAGAGCAGACCACGCACCCTGCTGCAGCCCGGAGCTTATAGGCCAGCGAGCAAGAGCAGGGTCTGTGCAAACGGGGCCGCTGGGCGGACTCCAACCCCAGTGTCTGCGATCTGGGTTCCAGGAGGGTTTCCACCTTACCATACGCACTTGGGCAAGTGTCTGTAGACAGCAATCATAATACCGTCCGCGGGCTCATAAAGATGAAATGAGACCAGGGATGAATGAAGGAGGCACGGAGTGACAGAAATCTAAGGGGGTGGAGGAGGGGGTTCCCTGGTTTTCTCCACTCGGTCCTGTTAAGGGGTCGATTTGTCTGATGTCTCCCCTACCCGGTAAGCA
>NW_011891688.1:5909-6238 GCF_000151845.1 Pteropus vampyrus
CTTTTCCTGCCCTCTTGGAATGTTTAAACCCAAACCACTTTTTCAAGAGCCAATTAAAATGAGGTCTTTCCCATGAAAACTTACTTTCTTGACCCCCAGCTGGAAAAGCTCTGTTTGCCCCCTACGTCCCCCATCAGGCCCGATCACACATTACTGTAGTGACAGTGGGCATCTCTCAGCTCTCTCCCCAACCGCGAGCATCTGAAGGACAGAGCCCAGGTCTTAGGCATCTTCGTCTCTCTGCTCAGCAGAGACGGGCCCTTAGAATGCCCCAGCAACTAAGCAATCGCGTTGTACGAAGTGTAAGAAAAGGAAGACAGCTAGATAAT
>NW_011891689.1:0-312 GCF_000151845.1 Pteropus vampyrus
TGCTGGGTTCAGCAAGAGGCCAGTCGGCCCAGAAACGTAAACCAATTCCAGCCAAGGCTAGGTGAACACTCACCAGACAGACGTATCGGCCCCACGTAGGCTCAGCTCGAATGCACACACTGGAGCATGCACCACGCACAATCGCACGCACGCACACGCACACACACACACACACACATGCGCGCACACATGCACGCACTCATTTTGTGCTTAGCTGTCATAAAACTTAAGACACTTATATGGGGGTGAAAGGTCAGGAGGGGGGAAACATTATTTTCTGTTATTAATTACACCTTATCCATTCTACATGTG
>NW_011891689.1:6106-7233 GCF_000151845.1 Pteropus vampyrus
TCACCCCAACTCCAAATCGCTCTGAGTTTATAAACGACACAGTGGACCCGCTGCCTCCTCCTCCTCCCCGCTCTCTCTTTATTCATCCTTTCTGTTCTTCCCTCTCTTTTGTGTCTTTTATCTCTCCCTTCCTCTCCTACCCCCTTTCCTTCCTTCCTTCCTTCATCCATTTAACAAACATTTTCAGAGCCCTGCAGGCACCTCCGGGGGCTTCCAGGTAGAAGGCGATAAGGTCCCCACCTTCTGGTCCAGCAAAGATAAGCAGGAGGAGAGCAGGGATCCCTCATCTTTCTCACCCGCTTCCAAAGTCTGTGCCGAATTGTCAGTGCCGTGGGAGGCTTTGCTATCACCAGTCTCCCACCTGGAGCACCAGCACGGACCCCTGAATCCTTCTGGATAATGTACCGTTCCATCAAGGCTAGCCCTGAGATGCCAGCCCATGAGGTCTTCCTGAACCATCCAGCCATCAAGCTCTCCCTCCTCCGAAGTCACTGGAAATACAAGACTGCCAGAACCTTGTTTACCTTGTCTAGCTGGCGCCCCAACACCCAGCCCCAATTTGTATCACCACCGAGTGCCCAGGATTTGTCAGATAACCAGAGAGGGCCTCACGCCCTTTCCTCTTTCCGTTGGACATCGCCCAGATGACTCTGCAACGTGCTCGTTTAAAAAAATAATTACACCTCGCCTCCTTCTAGAGAAGATTTTCGAAGACCCCAAAGAGGTGGATTCAGTAGCTCAAGGGTGCGGCCCTGGAATCTGCATGTTAACAGCCATCCCAGGAGACTCAGATCCACAGACTCCTCAGCCTACTCTTTGAGGAGCTCTACTGTGGACAACGGGGAGCCATCGATGGGGCGAGAGTGAGAGCATGATTTTACAGGGCTTAAAGGTTACGCGGGCTGCAGTCTCCAGCTGGCGGCTGGAGGCAGAATCTTCTTAGGAGGAGGTCGAAGCAACTTCGAGCACGTTTACTGGGGGTATTTTTGGAGAACTAATGGGGACTTCAGAGAGGCCACCTGGGCTCCGCCTCTTCACAGAAGGAAGGGCCTTCAACATCAAGAAACTGGCAGGTCGCAAGGTTGGAACGTGCGTGGAGACAGAATCAGTAAAAAAAAAAAAAAAAA
>NW_011891689.1:9930-11906 GCF_000151845.1 Pteropus vampyrus
CAGGCTCCCCTCCCTCTCTCTCCGTCTCTCTGCTTCCTCCCTTTATCCAGCTCCCTCTCTGTCTCTGAGCCACTTAATGGCTGAGCCCCTTGGGCCAAGTGTCTTTACCTCTCTGACGCTCAGACCTTATACTCTGAATTACAGCACAAATGGCTTACAGTAGGAGCTAGAAAAAGTATAGCCCTTAAATAATAGCAATAATGGTATGGAGGAGGAGGGTAGGCTGAATGGGGCCGTGCCGCCTCTGTGGATCTAAAACCAGGACTCACATAAGTTGTCCTATTTGGTAACGCAGGTATTAGCAAGAAAAGCTTGCAGATCTTCGAGATCCCCCCCAGGCCAAGCTTATTACTCCAGCCAAGCCCTTCACCCTCCAACTACAGGCTCAGTGGCCCCATGAAAAGAAGGAGGCCTCTGAGGAACCCCAGTGATGGGTTTATAACCCACCCCTCACATCGTCGAAGCCCAGAGAAGCCATTTCCGGGCTGGGATCGAGAGGTCTCTGGGGTGGCTCCAACGACAGGGTGAGTCTTCAGTGATCCAGTGAGACTCCCACCCCCCTTACAGAAGTCTGGAGAGCCTGGTTTCACAGAACCCTGAGACTGGAGACCGGCTCCGCTTAGCCCTGAACCTGATTTTTAGCTATGGCCTCATGAGCTTCTCAGAACATTACGATCATCAATGACTTAGCAATTAAATATTCGACCACCCTACACCACTGTGATTTTGCAGTTGGAGAAACCGAGGCCCAGAGAGGTTGATCGACTTGCACAAAGTCACACAGTAAGTTCAGGACTAAAGGAAAACCGAGGTCCCTCGCGGGACCTTGCTTCTTCCCTGGGAGCTGTGAAAAGTACTGTGCCCTGGAGGACGAAGGTGAAGCATAGACCACGGGGTTCCACCTTTGCTTCCCTCGCTGACTCGATGTGGGACTGTAGGTCATGCTCTAACCCCTCACCAGGCCTCAGTTTCCCCGTGTGGGGAAAACCGAAAGTCCCTTTTGACAGTGCTGTCAACATAAGGAAAAAACTACGCATCACGCATAGCATACGGTAAGTGCTCAATAAATGCAGGCTGCTTTATTACTTCTAACTGATCATTAACGCCTGACGTTTCCCTACCTTCAACTTCAAGACCTCCCACCTCAGTCCTGTCTCCTCCACTGCCTGCTGAGCCCTTGAACAAGAGGAGGTACTGTCAGAGATGGAGGGTGGTTAGCCCTCAGCTTGCAGACTGGTGGCCCTGGCTAGTCACCAGGGCCAAGGCTATGCACCCTGGGGGTGGCCACCTTTGGCCACCTTTGAAGTCATCGCCTTATGTAACCCCCTTACCAACCCCCCCATCTTCCTGTTTGTCCCAGAGCGACCTGGGGGAGGAAAATGCTGCCCAAGGTCAGTAAGCCTGCGATTTCTTTTATGTGATTCAAGAGAAACTTGGGACAGGATCTCCCGGAAGCATGAATACTGGTGGTTAGGAGCGTCTCAGCCCGGGGTTCAAATCCTGCCTCTGGCTCTTCCTCTCTGTGTGACTTCTTGCGCCTGACAACTTCTTAAGCCTCGACTTTCCTATCTGTGATGTGGACAGTAACTCATAAGACACTGTGAGAAATATTTGTGAGAAATAAACGAGTAGAAGGCTTACAACGGTGCCCGGCGCATAGTAGGTACTTAATAAAGAGCAGTCGTTATAAATAATAATGTTACATTAAGCCATAAGTAATGATAATTTCTGTTATGAAGAGCCTTCGCTCAAAAGCGGATTTGAATCCCAACAGGGTGGCTGAGAACCTGACCTTGTGGCTCGTCCTCAGTTCTCCTCATCCGGGGAATGGGAATAGCAACCTCCTCGCCCCGGAAACCGGCTGAAAATCGAAGGAGGCCGTTAAGAGCCGGTGCTGAGCACTCAGCACGTTGACCTCATCCGGGTCCTAATCCCTGTGCGTCTCCACCATCTTCGCATATGAATTAGGGGACGTG
>NW_011891690.1:0-736 GCF_000151845.1 Pteropus vampyrus
GAGTTTTCAGTCAAAGACACTGGGCAGTCACAGCAGACAAAGGGGACAGCTCTAGCCGGGGGCCTCTCGTCTGCTGGGAAACGTGTGAACACACATGTCAGCATGGTGACTCCTGGGGAGTGCAGATGAGCAGGGGCCCCAAGGCGCAGCGCGTGCACGGTGGACAGTGGACGGATGGGACAAGTTCAAAAAGGCCTGGGGGAGGCAGGTCCTCAGCGGAGGCTCCCTGAGCCACCAGACTGGGTGGGGCCACCGCAGGGCAGGGGAGAGGGGAGTTGGGGGGAGCTGGGGGTGCTGGGAGGAGCTGGGGGGCACCCGGGCACAAATGGCCGGTCTTGCTGCCATCTGCAGGGGAGGCGTCTCGGCTCCCCGAAGCCACGTTTGTGTTGGTCAGGGTGCCCCAGAGACAGACCCGATAGGCGGCGTGAAAGTGGGGGTGTATGTTGCGAGCGTGTGAGCATGCGTGTCTGAGTGTGCACGTGTGTTGGCAGGCACATGTGCACGTGCAGGTGTGAGCATGCATGGACATGTGAGTGTGCGTGAACATGCGTGAGCGTGCGAGCGTGAGCGCGTGTGTGTGCAGATCAGAGGCCGATGCTGCCTCACGCAGTTGTGGAAACCGGGGAGCCCAGCCCCTGCCGTCTGCAGGCGGAGCCGGAGGCCCCGGAGTGCGGAGACCCAGGGCAGCGGGCGGTGCACACCCAGCCCCGGTGGTGGGGGGGGCAGGTCGCGTGCT
>NW_011891690.1:2736-3617 GCF_000151845.1 Pteropus vampyrus
TGGGGACACATTCCAGGCAGAGGGGTCGCGGGACACATGGGGGGTGACGTGGGCAGGATGGTCTGCAGCCCAGGCCGTTCCAAGAACCTGAGAGTCATTTCGGCAAACTGGCACAAAGCTAAGGCCTGTTTTCCTGTTAGGTGACATAGGGCCATCCCCCAGACACAGGAAGGCAGGGAGGGGTCCCCCAGGGAGGGACAGAAACTGTGTGGGGTCCAGAGGCAGTGAGGTGACCGTACAGCCTCCCCCCCCAGGCCAGCATGGACCCGAGGGGCAGGACCAAGCCCCACCTGGAAAAGGGACCAGGGGCAGAACACACGGCCCCTCAGCCTGGAGGGGAGACGGGGCCTGTTCTTCCCATCCCGCACTGTTCTTCCTGGGCTGGTGGGCAGGACTCAGGTTTGAGGACCCCGACGAGCCATTTCTACCCGTGTGCTTGGCGCCCGTGAAAGGGGTGATGACATGTGTGGGTGGCCGGCTGCGCCTCCCTCTGGCAGGTGTTGGCCGCGAGCTGTGTCCGTCGCGGTCTCTCTCCTAGCCAGTCCCTCAGGTAGTCAGAGACACTGAGCTTCACCAAGGAGTTGCCGCCGGGTCCGGGGCTCGCCTTCGGCTCCTGGCCGCTCACGGGACTCAGTCCGTGTGGGGTTCAGCGGAGGCCCCAGGGGCCCCACGCCGTTCCCACCCATGTGGGAGGCAGACACGGTGGCTGAGAACAAGCACGGGGCGGGCAGGCAGGGAAGGCCCCGCTCACCGCCCCTCACACGTCGGGGGACAGCACTCCCACACTCGCGAGGCGGAGAGTGGCCTCTCGTCGGCCCCTGTGCCTGCGTCTTGGCACCGAGGACACCAACAGGAGAAGGGGGGGTTGGTGGTGGCTGCGG
>NW_011891690.1:7427-11242 GCF_000151845.1 Pteropus vampyrus
GGTTTCCGCTGTGTGGCTGGACCAGATTTCGTTTATCCATCCACGCTCGGTCGGCACTTGACTTGTTTCCACCTTCTGGCTACTGTAAAGCTGCCGTGAACATTTGTGTACAGGTGTTTGTGTGGACGTCTGTCTTCCTCTCTCGGTTGACACCCAGAAGCAAAGGAGCCAGGTCACTGGTGACTGACTCTCAGGAACCACCAACCGGTCCCCACAGCAGCCGCCTGTTCCACGTGCCACAGTGGTGAGGCCCCAGCTCTCAGCATCTCAGAAACAGAAACGTAAATTACACTGGGGCTTGGGGTCTGGGTTCCCGAGCACTGTGCGTCTGGAGAAGAGGCCCGGCCCAAACACTGGGCGTCAGCCGCGGCCGCTGCAGCCAGCGTGACCAAAACCATGCACACTCTGGCTGCGCGAGGCAGAAAGCCCTAATTTAAGATGTTCAGCACCATCGCGTGCAGCTCTGTCTCCCGCCATCGGGCTGTGATTTCTACCAGCAAACACACTGCTGTGGCTGCTGATCAGTCTGTCACCGAGACAACAAGGCTCAACCAGATGCATGGCAGCCGGTGCCTGCCCAGGAGGTGCAGATCCTGGGCAGACACCACCTGGAAGGGGTCGAAAGCACAGACCAGCTTCATTTTTTCTGTTAAAAGTTTTCTCAAATAATGGATCGTTCCAGAAAGCACCTTAAAGTCGTCTGAAATACTCCTGCTGAAGGGAAGCCACGCTCAAGTTCTGGGGGGCCTTGGACTGCTCCCCAGAGGGTTTGCTGGGACACCTTCCAAATGCACAGCGAGGATTGCAGGCTCCTCACAGCACCCGAAATTCTCCGCTGAGATCCAAGGTCCAGGCTGCTGATGAGACCGCTGGGCTCAGCGATGAACGGGTCACTGCGTCTGCCCTTCTCAGCTCATAGCTTCAGCACACAGGAGAACCTGGTGCCCAGCTCGCCATCCGCTGGGGCAGGTCACCTGCCATTGCCGAGCCAGTCCCCACTTGTCCCAGGGCTCCTGAGCACGAGTCACAGAGACGCCTGTGAACACCAACCTACCACAAAGTGCCTGCTAAACCGCCCTCCCCAACTCACTCTGGTGCTCGGCAGTGTCCCAGGACCCAGCCCCGGCCGCTGGCCCCCAGACGGGGGGATGCAGGGGCCTCGCAGGGGTCGGGACGCCGAGTCAGCTGAGAACACCTCTCCTGCAGGCTGGGCTCTGGTAAGAGCCCCCGCACCTTTCCCCCGGTCCGCGCGGCTCTCGAGGCCCATGACGCCCCCTCTGACGGATGCGGAAAGTGGGGCCGGCTGCTGCGCCGTGCTGGTCAGGGCTGCAGGGGGCACGGCTTTGTCACGCCCCCACGGCCTCTGCTCGGCCACTCGCGCACCTGACCAGTACGCAGGGGAGGCACTCACGTCCCTGTGCTGGGAGCGGAATGGCAGGCAGATCAGGCAAAGGCGTTAAATGCCATGGAAAGTAAAGGGCCCCTGATCCCTAACAGTCGTCTCGTGCCGCTAAAACACACCTGTGCTCGTCACGGCTCTGCGGAGACGCGGAACCACATGCGGACACGCACGGAGATTTGCTGCGGGAAGTGGTGCAGGCAGGTATGGAGGTGCGAAGGCCCCAACTCTACAGGCTGCAGCTGGAGAAGCAGCGGGTCCGACACCTGGGGGCGGAGAGGCAGACGCCGTGGCTCAGAGGGGGCTGCGCTCCCTCCTCTTTTCTGTCTCATTTGGGCCTTCGGGGTCTGGACGAGGCCACCGCGTCGAGGAGAGCCATCCGCTCCACTCCGCTGACTCAAACGCTAACCTCGTGTGAACACCCGGAACTCATGTGTCACCAGCTATCTGCGCCCCCTTTAGGCCGGTCAAGTTGACGCATGAAATCAACCGTCACAATACTGCACACAGATAGTACATGGAATAACAGTGTAACATCTTGTGGACTTGGGGACACACTGTGTCAGCTCCAGCTGCTGCGAGGAGCAGCAGACCAGTGGATGTGGCGCTCAGGGTTGCAGAGGCCACGCCCAGGGTCCGGCTGCTGCGGCCCCTCCCTGCCGCAGACACACCTCGCTGGGCCCTCGAGTGACGGCAAGTCACACGGGCTCTACCCTGTCTTGTAAGGACATGGCCCTGTCAGACCGGCCCCTCCCGTGGCTTCATTTCACCCCAAGGACCCCTGGAAGCCCCTCTCTGTAACAGCCAGCGAGCGCACATTGCAGGGACCTGCCTCCATTTACCAGCCTGCAGGGGACACCCGTGGACCCGTCACCGTGTTCTGAGGGGACTTTTCCGAGTGGGGCTGCTGGCTGTGAGTTGACACAGGACGAGATATTCCGAAGCCTGTTTCCGCGAAGGCTCTGCAGGTGTCTCCACACCCAATGCCTCCAACGGCCCACCAGCCCGTCCTTCCAGTCAGAGGACAGTAAACCCCGAGCAGCTTCCTGAAGGAGGCGCTCTGGAGGCGAGGAGGTTTTCAGAGTCACGCGCAGGGTCTGCGGTGAGGACAGACTGTAAAGGCGGAGGACAGGACAGCTACCAGCCATGACGGAGGTGAAGGCTGGGAGGAGGTCAAGGGCTTGGGGCTGAAGGGCATGTCTCAAAACCGTCAGGATTCACGTTTTACCCAGAAAGCATTAGCACAGACAGAAGCGTGTGCAAGAGGAACAGTGGCTGAAGGGCGGGCGCGGGCAGATGCCCAGCGGGTGCCGGGCCGTCACAGAGCAGATGTTCGCGACTGTGCCCCCTCGCCAGAGCTGCCCGGCGTCTCCCCAGGGAGAAGTCAACACGCAGGACGGCCTGAGGGCCGAGCCGGGCGGAAAGTTTACACCGAGAAGATAAGTTTCTCAGCACTGGTCACCCTACTTATAATGTACATTTCTACTTTCTCCAAAATTGTAAACAAAAGTGCCCCAAAGCCCCAGACAACGAAACTGGCCTGCAGAGACGGCCCAGCCGTGGGCGGCACCGAGGGCACGTGGCGGGACGTGGTCCCCACGACCCTTCCCCAGACAGAGGACTCACACGCATCTTGCCATAGAGGGAAAGCAGTGACTACTCTGCACTCAGTTTTACCAAATATCGCTGTGATTCACCCCTAAAAACCAGCACGAAGCTGAGAGCACGTCACGCCTGGGCAGGTCTCACCCATCGGTGACCGGGTGACAGTGTTGTCAAACGTCACCACTGGGGGAACTGGGCAAAATACACAGGGATCCGTGTGCGATTTCTGACAACTGCAATCATCTTTAAAAAATCTCAGTAAAAACTCGGCCCCAGCAGAGGGTGGCTCCCAGTGTCCACCAGTGTCCACCCAGGGGAGACAAGGGCAGACCTTGTGCCTCCGGCTGAGACCATGCAGACCTGGTGCCTTTTGGGCCAGACCCCACCGGGGACTCTGAGTGGGGCTGCGAGGCCCCACCCGCCTCCGGGCAGCACACACACGGGAAGGCTCCTCCAGACCTGTCCGCGCCATGCAATGAGCAGACACTGAGAGCCCCCGGGGTGAATCCCTGACGCATACTGCTGGTCAGCGGGCCCCCACCCCGCACAGCTGGCTCCTGCCGTGGAGCCGGCGCCTGCTCTGTGGGCTGGCCCACCGCGGGACAGGCACTCACGGGCCGGGCGGCCGAGCGCTCACCTTGGAGCCTCATCTCCATCCCTCTCATCACGGCCCTTTGGCAAATCAGAGTCTCCGTCCCCGACTCACGTGGCAGAAAAGTCAGCCAGCGTGGTGGGTGCGGACCTGGCCTTGGCGAGGGTCCCTGGAGGGTGCTGGGGGCTGCTCAGAAGGGACAGGGACCTAAGACAGAAG
>NW_011891690.1:11713-12199 GCF_000151845.1 Pteropus vampyrus
AGGAAGGCAGGGCCCTGGGCGCCCTCTGCCGCGAGGGGACAGCTGGGCGGTGGGCAGCCACACTCGCTCTCTTCTCGGGTCAGGAGGGACGTGGCGCTGGGTCCGCACCATGAACCCTGGTGCTGCTGGCGCCCCACAGGGACGGGGTGCTGGGCCCTCCCGGACGGGCCGACCAGCCTCGTGTCCTGGGTCTGCCCAAGCTCCTCGTCACAGTAACAGCAGCAGAGCTGGGAACCACACTGGCTGGGGCCTGAGCTGCCCTGCGGCTCCCAGAAGGACCATCTCATTCTCAAACTTGTCTACCACCCCCAGTGATGGGGTCCCCCAGTGTGACGGGGACTCTCGGAAATGGTGAGAAGCAGGGGGGGCCCAGCTGCTGCCCACCGCTTCAGTGCGGTCCACGTGGCCAAGCCCCGGGCAGCCTTTCCTGGGGAGGTCAGCCCTCGGTCTGTAAGCCCAAGGACTGGCCACGACTGACCCCAAGGC
>NW_011891691.1:0-2019 GCF_000151845.1 Pteropus vampyrus
GTCTAAATCCAAAAGCAAAAATTAAGTCACAAAAGGACATGATATAATATATTAGGTGTCTGATGCAAGCAAGAGATGTAGTAGGTAAATATTTCTTGGACTGAGCACAAAAAGAAAATAATGATAAACTGGATTTTATGAAAAGTAAAATTTTCCTTCTTCAAAAATCATCATTAAAAAAATAAGTTATCCAGAAACTGAGTAAAACATATGCCCAATATATATATGGAGAAAGGACTTATACTAGAGTGTATAAAGAACTGTTATAAGTCAATAACAGAAGTATAAAAAAGCAAAAAATATTTATACATTATTTAAATAGAAACTTTATAAAAGAAGATCTAGAAAGTTATTTTTTAAAGTTATCAACAAGACAAGTAATAACAAGTGTTGGAGAGGTTGTAGGGGGAAAGGAACCCTCATATTCTGCTGGGGGGAGTATAAACTGGTATAGCCACTGTGGAAAATAGTATGGAGTTTCCTCAAAAAATTTAAGAATAGAATTATCATATGACCCAGCAATTCCTCTTCTGGTTATCTACCTTAAATTTTTGAAAACATCTATCTGTAAAGGTATATGCACCCAATGTTCATTGCAGCATTATTCATGGTGGACAAGACATGGAAACAACTGAAGTGTCCTTTGATAGATGATTGGATAAAGAATATGTGGTATATATATACAATGGAATATTACTCAGTCACAAGAAAAGATGAAATACTGCCATGGATGAAACTTGAGATAATCATGCTGAGCAAAATAAGTCAGATAGAAAAAGTTGAGAACCACATAATTTCACTCGTGTGTGGGATATAAAACTGAAAGCAACAAATAAATAAGACAAACAGAGACTCATGGAGATAGATAACAGTTTAGTGGTTACCAGAGGGAATGTGGGGGTGCAGGGAAGATAGGTAAAGATAAAGGGGGTCAAATATACAGTGACAGAAGGAGATTTAACTTTGGGTGGTGAACACACAATGCAATATACAGATGATGCATTATTAAATTATACACTTGCAGCCTATGTAATTTAATAACCAATGTCACCCCAATAAATTTAATAAAAATAAATAAATATGTATATCTAGTGGAAAAAATTTATAAAAATTGTTCAACATCATTAATGATCAAGGTAATAAAAGTCATTAAAGATCACAAAAATACAAACACAAGAAGATTCATTCATTAGGATGGAAAAAATTAAGACTGACAACAGCAAATATTGATGAAGATGAAAACTGAAAAATGGTACAATCACTTTGAAATATTGTTTGGTGTATTTTTATAAAGTTAAACATAACTGACCCTATGATATTTACTAACCAGAGAGAAATTAAAAACGTATCCATAAAAAGAATTATACAAAAGTGGTTATAGCTGCTCTATTTATAATCTACAGTAACCATGACAGTGTGGAGTTAGTGTAAGAGTAGACAAATAATTCAATGAATAGTCAATTGATTATCTAAGACAAGTCTTTTCAACAAATAATGCCAGAACCTCAGAAATACATTCATAATAGCTTGTGTGTGAAAATAACTCAAATTCCTACCAAAAGAAGATAAATCAATTGTCATATATACTGGAATTCTACTCAACAATTTTTAAAAAAATAAATTTTTGTTACAGGTAAAAACATGGATGACTCTCAAAAATATTATTTTGAGTAAAATAAGTCATGGACAAAAGATAAATAATATATGACATCATTTACAAGAAGTACAAAAATAGGCAAAAGTAATCGATCATTTTAGAAATGAGAACTGTTGCCTACACAGTGTGGGAGTGGAGGCGGACTGAAAAGGCACAAAAAGGAAATTCCTGGTTTCATGGAAATAATCTATATCTCAATTGAGATGTTTGTTACATGGATATATGTTGATCAAAACTCTAAATTATCCATTTAAGATCTTTGCATTTTACTGTATGTAAATATTATTTCTCAATGAAATAAAATGAAATAAATAAAAAATATTTTAACTCTGGGAAGCTAATTACAACAATAGAAAAATTTC
>NW_011891691.1:2069-4344 GCF_000151845.1 Pteropus vampyrus
TATTTTTATAAAGTTAAACATAACTGACCCTATGATATTTACTAACCAGAGAGAAATTAAAAACGTATCCATAAAAAGAATTATACAAAAGTGGTTATAGCTGCTCTATTTATAATCTACAGTAACCATGACAGTGTGGAGTTAGTGTAAGAGTAGACAAATAATTCAATGAATAGTCAATTGATTATCTAAGACAAGTCTTTTCAACAAATAATGCCAGAACCTCAGAAATACATTCATAATAGCTTGTGTGTGAAAATAACTCAAATTCCTACCAAAAGAAGATAAATCAATTGTCATATATACTGGAATTCTACTCAACAATTTAAAAAAAAAAAAATTTTTGTTACAGGTAAAAACATGGATGACTCTCAAAAATATTATTTTGAGTAAAATAAGTCATGGACAAAAGATAAATAATATATGACATCATTTACAAGAAGTACAAAAATAGGCAAAAGTAATCGATCATTTTAGAAATGAGAACTGTTGCCTACACAGTGTGGGAGTGGAGGCGGACTGAAAAGGCACAAAAAGGAAATTCCTGGTTTCATGGAAATAATCTATATCTCAATTGAGATGTTTGTTACATGGATATATGTTGATCAAAACTCTAAATTATCCATTTAAGATCTTTGCATTTTACTGTATGTAAATATTATTTCTCAATGAAATAAAATGAAATAAATAAAAAATATTTTAACTCTGGGAAGCTAATTACAACAATAGAAAAATTTCGGATTATACCAAAGCAGTCATTAAGTGGAAGAGAGGCATTTTAAATAAAAATAATAAATAGATTTCAAGACTTTTACAAATAATCTAAATAATGAAAGGATGAATCATGAGACAATAATTTAAATTTCTTGATGATTTGACATGAAAACTGTATCGATGAATGGTAACATAATATGCCTCAGCAAGAGCAACAATGACACTGATGGCAGAGTGGTTTATGAAAGTTGTGAATTTGAGTATTTAAGATCAGTCATTGCACAGAAGTTACTTTAAATTCCCTGTTCACACTTGATAGATAATTCAAATAGGCTTTCTTTCTCAGATTTGAAAAAAGTCCTGAAATATTGTATGACATTATCAGTAATGAATTATAAAACTGAAAGATACTTTTTAAAAGTATCAATAATAAAGAACAATTTCAGATCAATCTTGCTAGAGGTAAGACAATTATCTTTCTATTCTCTATAGAAGATGATATTATAAAATATTTACCATATGAAAAAGCAATCAAAAGGTATGCTGCCAAAACTGTAAGAAAATGTTTATAGATATCTGTCAAGATTTTCATTAATGAATATATTAGATTATTATTCCGAATTTTGTAATAATTGCGGTATATTTAAGCATTCTAAAATTTGTAACATTTTATGATTTCTCATTTTAAATAAATACTAATTTCTCCAAAAAAAGGTATAATTATAATTTTGTAACCTTTTTTCTTAAGAAGGGCACACAAAATGATGTGAGATTTAATCTCCACGAAATCTGGTTCTGGCCCTTCTACAACCCCAAAAATGTCCCACCCTTACATTCCTCGGATACTGTGGCATCCTTGTTTTTCATCATTTCCACCTTCAGCTTCACCCCTCCCAGCTACACTTCTCCACTACTTCCCTATTGCATAAATAGATTAATTTTACTTGAAACACTTGCACCTAAAGTTCAAGAAAGGATTTAGTTTCCCTGTCAGCTCTTTTTCCTCCAAATGCATAATCCACATTATATCTTGTTACAATTGAATCAACTCTGACGTTGTTTATATTCTTATCTCTAAATCTCTGTAAATAAGACTTCTATTTATAGGAAAAGAATTACAACACAGACTACATATTACAAGATAATCCATAATTTATTTAATACTCTTATGGCTGAATAAATATTGAAATACAAATAATTATAATAATATTTTATGATGTATCTCAAATCCAAAGAGAAAAGAGAGAAAAGTGCAGAGATCAGTTCTAAATGTGTTTCTCTCTTTTTTTTTTTTTCCTGGGCCTTATAAAACTCACAATAGGCAGCAGACAGTTAACATTTGCAAGATAGTATTTTTGCCATGGGTGAATAGAAGATTAAATTACTGTTATCTTGGCTTGGTTGTCAGAGAAATTTAAAAATGAAGACTTGAATTATTATGCAGTTATTTAAAATGATGTTTACATTAGAAAATTACAATGACAGAAAATATTTAAAATATATTAAATGGTAGTTACAAAATAGTTTGTACAGTATGATACTGTTGATTATTTTTAAAACA
>NW_011891691.1:5743-7846 GCF_000151845.1 Pteropus vampyrus
TGGAAAGCCTGCATGTCAATGTTCTCTGAATAGTACTTCTTGACACATGACACATTTACTAATCTCTGCATACTTTGAACATTATTGGTACAAAAGTATTTACTTCATCTAACTAGATTGAATTGAGATTGTTATGTACTATAAAATTACCAAAAGCTTCCCAGTTTTCAGCTGCACTTCATCCCTGAGTTAGGAAGACTCTCTGGAACCAGATCCCTGGGACCATTCACATATTCTCTCTCAGAGGAGGCTCCTATCAGCAGTGCTAAATTACATGTAATTTTCAAGGCTGGGCACCAGTCCATGGGGAAACTGGACCAATATTACCACTGAACTTTCAGAGGATAATTGCTTCTGTTTATTTCTAACTTATATTAACTCTTCGAATCAGCGATTCACCTCTGGAAAGCCTTTTTAAAAATTCGCATTAACCATTTAACCCTTCACAAAATAAGAGTCTAATCTCTTTTTAAATATGCTGTATACATTAATATATTTGATATTTCAAGTAAGTAGGAAAGAACTAATCCCAGGGTGGCAGAAATGTTGCACATATGGACTGAGTGCAATGGCTTTTTGTTTTGTTCAAACAGGTTACCTCATGTAGCGTAATCTCCATCTGCAAATTGAGGAGATGGCAGAAATGAGATGGAATTTGAAAAAGACATGTAATGAGTACGGCAGATAATGTTTACTACAGGGATATAGGCAAGAGGGCAGGCAGGTGTTAAAATGAGCCATTATCTAGAATAGTTAGTTACTTGAACACTTCTGTGATTTTTTTTTCTCATTGTCATATACCGGCAAACTACGTCATTGGGGGAGCAAATAACAGACTCCTTTCCTTGATTTTTAAAATTTCTTTTATCTGATTTAAATAAGAGAGGTAAAACATGAGAAAAGAACTCTCATAGCTTTTGGTACATACTTTCATGTTATTCTTCCAGATGATAATGAACTGTTACATTAACACTCATTTCATTCATTGGCTCAATCCTACCCATCCAGTAATTCAATTCAGCAGGGAAAAAGTCATAGTCAAGGTATTTATAGCCCTCACAGAGTTTATATCTTAATGGAGGATATAAAGGAGTGAAAAGCTGGTGCAGCACATTAAGCCCCGTGATAACAGAATTTGAGACTTGACAAACGTGAGAGGCTTTCCAGAAGAAACAGTCTTGAAGGTGAGTGGATTTAGTCATGTATGCTTGGCAGAAAAAAAGAGACTTGTCTCCTGTGCCTCCCTGTCAGGTATTACGTAGCTCAGTCAATTTCTGATATATCCATCTCAAAAAATCTATAGTCCTCTGTTGATTTTTTTGATGTTCCTCATCAATAGACAGTCAGCAGACAATTTGGTAATCCTATTGATGCAACTGAATAGTCCTCTAGAGAGCATCCAATTATACACAGAGGAAATGTTTTAATACATTAGAGTCTCCAAAATGTAAAAGGGCAGATGACAATGTGAACTCTCTGGTGCTTCTTCCCTATTCACATTTGCTATTTACTCTCATTTTATCAGAAGAGGATAGAGCTACATGATACCCTGCTTCGTAAAGTTGCTCATCCTTGATATAGATATTATACTAATACCATTCTCTAGATAAAGAAGTGCACAGGGTCAAGAATAATAAAGGCATAAAGTCAGGATGTATTTTAATTCCTGGTCCTCAAGAATTCCATTAAGCTATATGGTTTCCCACAACCATGATTTTACCAATCAATTACACTAATAGTCTAAAGGAAAAAACCAAACTACATTAAAGAAATAAATAAGTGTTTCTATTTAAAAGAATGAAATGAGTAACTTTAAAAACAGAAACTATTATATATGAAAGTATGTGTTTCAGAGATTTTTGCAGTATTTTGTAAATATGAAAATATTACATTTCTCCTCAAATAATAACATAGTAGGTACTTAATAAATCCACATTAGAAAAGATAAGTGGAAAGATAAGTAATGAATGTATTTATTTAATGTCTATTGAATATTATATTCCAAGCACTGTTTCATATATATCTGCTAATCCCCTAAGGTGCCTACCCCCAAGAAAAGATTTCTGTGGCCTGTGAGAGGAACAAGGTGGCCAGTGTGCCTAA
>NW_011891691.1:8474-8857 GCF_000151845.1 Pteropus vampyrus
TTATAGAGGTCAAGTGCAAAATAAAATGCAAGAACTCTTGTTGAAAAGTCAGGAAAAAAGTACTAAAAGTATTAAATATAAAATTTTCTTCTGCCGTCTCTCTCTCTCGTCTTGCCATTATGTGTGTTCTTTGTCATTTACTGTCAGTCTAAGAAAAATTAAAAAAATAAATTATTAGCATAAATTTAATCATTAAGTTTTATATTATACAATATTAGTCTTAAGTGGAAATATAAGACATAAACTCATTTGAAGAAGTACCAAAATTATACAGTTTGTATCTCATGTCTAATCCCTAGAGGATGCCTCAAGCTGGCAAGAATAGACAATGAAATCTAGACTCAGGAAGGTTGGAAGTTAGAAACGATGGCCCTGCCAGGCAT
>NW_011891692.1:0-4545 GCF_000151845.1 Pteropus vampyrus
AGTTCCCACTGATGCTGATGCTGCTGGTCCAGGCGCCACACTTTGAGAACCACTGTTCTAATTATTTAAAGTAGGTGACTTAAGGACATGAGAACATTGCTCTGAATCACATGGATATCACTATCGATGCCTCCCGTGTGCCGGACACCTCGCTGCCCCGGATGTGGACAACACTCCTGCCAAGAACGAATTCACGCCCCTGCATTACGAGGAGAACTCTGGGTCTCGGGAGTCAGGGGCACCCCCAGCGCTGCACGGCTGATAACCGGCAGAGCGGAGATCTTAGTGGGGGTCAGGGAGGCTGCGAACCTCCTTCTTCCCACCTTCTTTCCTGTCCCCTGTGGTGACCCGGGAGCAGGCCCAGGTGGAGCGGGAGGAGGGTACACACACAGCAGAGGCATCAGACAAGACGCTGCGTATTGACAAAGTCGAATGCCATGCCGGCTGACAGAAAACCCAGCCGTGCTGCCCACGGCGGGGCCGGCCCCCTTCGAGGGCGTGAAGGTCACGGGCACTTCAGGTCCTTAAGCCTTGACAGAGGCCACAGACTGAGCCGGCCTGGCAGAAAGAGAATCAGGGGGACAGGTAGACTCTTGAGTTACACCTGTCCTCAAAGAGACAGTGCCTCCCCTTTGAGTCTCAGGGATGCTGAAGATGCTGCCTCCGGCGGGGGGGGCGGGGGAGACCGGGTCTGTGGGACACGGCGGGGGAGGCGCCAGTGCACTGAGAAACTGTGCTGCCCATGGGCCTCTGCCAGTGCGGAGAAGGGGCAGCACCGCTCACTCAGCACCTGCTGGGAGCCGGGCCCCTTCTCACGCCGGCTGTCCATTTCAGGGGTAAGGAAACTGAGGCTCAGAGACGTTATGTAACTTGCCCCAGGCTGCACAGCAAGCAAAACACAGAGACGGGACTTAGACTCGGGTCGCGCAGGACGCAGCGCTTGCCCTCAGCTTCTGACTGACGGTCCAGCATCTCGGGTCCCAAGCGGACGCGACCCTCTCGTCCAGCCCCTGCGTTAGATGCTTGCACAGACTCGTTAGACCGCCACGCGTCCTGCCCCGGGCAACCAGGCGAACCGAGGCTCCGCTCCTCGCGTGTTTACAGCGGAGCCTCGGGGGCCCCTGGCCTGAGGGCCCCGCTTCGCCTCCTCCCCCAACAGTTCTCTCTTAGCAGACTCGGGGGATGAACACCCTCACCCCTTCCTGCCGATGGGGAGTGCGGCCAGCCCGTGTGGTTCGGGGGTAGGTGAGACCAGGCCGCTGGCCGAGTCTCCCCTCCCCCCACTCCCCTTCCCTGGCCGGGCGGGAGCTTCACCCTCTCAGAGCTGCTCTCTCCCCTGAGTCACAGCGTCCCCAGAGCTAGAAGCCCAGCTCTGCAGAACCTGGGGCAGGAGGGAGCCCCCAGAGTCACAAGGTACCAACTCGGGCATCGCAGTGCCAAGTCCCGCCTGCGCCCGACGCCCAGCACACCTGCGCCCGACGCCCAGCACACCTGGGCGTCAGGTCCCCGCTAGACACTGACCCATGGCTGGCATGGCAGCCACCAGGCCCTGCTCAAACGCCCATGGGCTCCTCCGATCAGCCTCTGATGCCCTGTCTGAGCCACGTCTTTTCCCAAATGGCTCTCAGAGCTGCGAACTCTCAAGACTGCGACTTCGTAAGGCCCTGAACCTGGGAGTCCCAGGGCAGGCTGTGCTCGGCCTGAGGGCCTCGGTCAGCTGCCGGAGGAGTCACCTCACCAGACGGCAGAAGGCCAAATACTTCCCCGCTCTGGAGCCTCCGTCCGTTCAGAAACGGGCCGCTGGTCCACGACACGGGCATTGTCACATTCCCCACGACGACCTTCCGGTCTGAACATCCGCTGGAGTAAACGCGCGGCGACGCGCTTACCGCCTTTACGCGTTTACCGCATTTACGCGTTTACCGCATTTACACGTTTACTGGCTGTGCTGGGGCGTGTCTTGCTGGATAACAAGATGTCGTGCACCTCAGTGTAAACACAACCTAAGGCAGCACGTGGCTCGCGAAGCACTGCTCACAGCCACCGCCGGCCCCGGCTCCCGCTCCGCGATGCCTGCCGCCCGCAGCGCAGCCGTGGGGGTCCGCCACCCCCCGTCCCCCCGTGTTGACCAGCCCCACCGAAGCCGATGCGAGGGAGGCACGTGGGTCCAGGCAAACCGAGCTCCGGCACGGGCGCTAAACCAAGCCGAGCCATTGCCCGAAGTGAAATAGTGAATTGAAATGAACCCGCGGTTTCTGCAGGTGGTGTTCGGCTAAGGCAGTTTATAAAGAAAATCCAACCGAAACATCTGTGAAACAGAGAAACGAGGTTTTCCTTGAGAAAACGGTGCTTCTGTGCGACTTAAATGCATTCTGAACACATCGCCGGACAGACCTAACCTCACCGCACAGCGCGCAGTGCCCGTGTGCGGGAGACAGACGAGCGGGGGGTCATTACACCCACGGATCTTCACGCTGAGGGCTCGGTGCCTTTCAGATGGTGAGGCGTTGCCGGGGTGACCAGAGGGGCCGTCTCCCTGCGGGACTGGTTACGGAAGCCCAGTACTCCTCTCCCCGGGGACCCTCCGTCACCGGACGCCAAGGTGCTGTGCGAGCCTCACCACCTACCTGTGCGTTGACTCATAAGCGCCTTCTAGCGGGGAGTGTCTGACTCAGGCCATGAGACCCTCAGGGGCTACGATTTCAGGCTTCGTCTCCATCTTTTTGCCCTGGGCGGTGGAGTGGGGAACGGATGACCACGGTCAGCCAGGAGACGGATCAGGCGTCCGGGTGAAGTCGTCAGGTGGGGGATGAAAACATGGAGATCAACATCTGGGAGAAAAAAGACACAGTAAACAGGAAGTGAGGTCAGAAACACAGGGGGCGAGGTCAAGGCCGGATGTAGGACCACTGAGCCAGGATGGAGCACCACTGAGCCAGGATGGAGCACCACTGAGCCAGGATGGAGCACCACTGAGCAGGTCCCCGGGGCAGGACCCAGGGACAGGCCAAGAGTAGCAAGGAGGCCTTGGTGGTTGTCAACACACCTGGCCTGCCGCCTCCTCGCTCTGTCCTGGCCGACTGGTGAAGCCTCACGTCCAGCCCGTCTTCGTTCCTGCAGGACCTGCCGCCACCGCCCAGACACCTGAGAAAGGCTGTTGCTACGACTATTATTCCACCATCGTTCCCCTGTCTCAGCAGACACAGCTTCCCTGTCACAGGAAGTGCAGAATAGGCCAGCGGAGCTTTGAAATCAGCAGGAAGACAGGCGAAACCACCGCGCCGTTCTGTGACCCGCTAAATCCACCAGAAAAACACCACTGGGAATGAGCACCGAGCGTGGCATTCCCACGCCGCGTGGCAGCCAGAACCGCACGGGGCAGAACCGAACCAACCAAGGAGCAGAACCGCCCAAGACAGAACCGAACTGAACCGAGGAGCAGACCTGCCTGGGGCAGAAATGAACCGAGGAGCGGGCCAGGCCTCTGGAAAGCACCTGGATGGGCAGAGCTGGGCCGGGGCAGCCGCCAGAGCTGAGAAGAGCCGCCCCAAGGGGGAAATCGGCGTTGGGGTCTGGCTCTGTGCGAGTGGCCGGCGCCGCCAGGAGACTCTGGGAAGGGACCCTCCCCTGAGCCCTGCGGCTTACACAGCTCCACACTCACAGATACAAAAAAAATGTCACTTGACTGATGCACCCGCGGGCCCCTCAGTGCCGTGCTCAGTGCTGACAGCCTCACTCACAGCCCGAGCATCCGCTCCCCTGACTGACCCAGGAAACCGCGTCTCCAGAGCATCTGTGTCCTTGGGGAAAAAGAAAAGCCACTGGCCGCAGGTGCCGTGAGGGCCAGGGTGGTGCCGGGCAGGCTGAGCTGGGACAGGCTGGCATTTGCGAGCGAGGAGAGGGAGGGCCTGAGCAGTAGACGCGGGCAGGTGCGAGGAGACAAACGCAGTACCACGCCCGCCCTGTCTTCCAGACGGCACGGATGGACAGGCCCTCGCGTAACAAGTGACCACTGCCCGGGAAACCTGCTTCTCGTCCCGTTCCACTTCCTGTTCCCGGGGACGCTCGAGAACGAACCACGCGTTTGCGATGATTGTACGTGGAGCCGAGGAACACGGCGCACGGCCTCCCAGCCCCTGGGCCCCCCGACGGGCGTCACCAAGGTCCAGGTGTCACGCGGACGAAGCAGAACGCGGACCCTTCGCATCAGCGACGAGGTGAGAACCCAACGCTAGCTGGAAATGGGGAATGTTGTTTACGAGGATATTTAATAAGATTTTGTTTAAATTTCAGAAAATTGAATTAAAAATTCGGGTTTATTTCAATCATTTGAACTTTTTTTTATGTTTATTAATTATAATTTATATTTTGCCATTCCGTTTTTAATTTGCATATTTTACAAGAAAAAATAATTTCCTTTGAAAAGATACATGAAAAGTTAATTGTATAAGTTTACATGTACTTTCGCCTTTTTGATAAAAATTTATTCAGATTTTGCATATTTTAAATACGCTGACGTTTTTTTAAATCCTTTAGCTTATTGCT
>NW_011891692.1:5329-5845 GCF_000151845.1 Pteropus vampyrus
CATTGCAAAACACTCAGGTTAATCTGGAAGCAACGGCCCCACCAGACAAGTTTCACCAGGTAATGACGCAGGCCAGACCACCTTCTTCTCACCTGTGGTTAGATGTGCGCAGAGTTTGGCTTCCACCCGACGCCTTCGACGGCCTTCTCAGCTCCCCCTCCCCTGACCGCATGTCCTGTGCCGTCCGGTGCAGTGTTTTTCTCCGCAGGTGGCCGTGAGCTCTGAATTTATTTGTGCTGCAAGTTTTGAGGACACACCAGGTTCCAAATGCTCCATGTGAAAGAAAACGAAGGGAAACCATTCTTGGTAATAAGCCTTATAGCGATTACTTACGAAAATGACAGCGTTTGAATAGATAGGGTTAAATGAAACATGTAACTAAAATTAATTTTATCGGTTTCCTTTTGCCTTTTCCTTATGCGGCTACTGGAACATTTGAAATGACGTATGCGGCTTGCATTGCGTTTCTATTGGACAGAGATGCTTTAGAAGGAGAGAATATTTTTAGTCCAGGAG
>NW_011891692.1:8109-8417 GCF_000151845.1 Pteropus vampyrus
TCCGTTTGGGGAACTTTAGGAGAATTTGGAAATTGTTCTGCTTTGCTCTGGGCACCAAATCGCCGAGCCACAAAATGGCAATAAGTTGGTCCTGGAGTTTGGAGCGAGAGCATAGCTTTGCCAGAGTATATTCAAGTCACTGGAAAAGTGTCAGACGCGATGCACTTACCAGCCAAGGAAAAACTCTTGTGGTTGATCAATAATATGGGATCGTTATGGTGGGTTCCAGATAGAAAGGGAGATTTAATTTCTCCTCGTGCATTTGTCTTATTTAAAAAAGAAAAAAAAGTTTCGGCACCAAGTGCTCC
>NW_011891693.1:0-2025 GCF_000151845.1 Pteropus vampyrus
CTCAGGGAGGAAGGGGGCCAGCTCAGAAACACACGGTGGCCTGTCTTCCTTAGATCCGCTGGAAGCTTCACAGCAAACCAGCAGGTTCGCCCCAGCGGAAGGGGACCAGGAGGCAGCCCTGTGTCAGGGGACAGGTTGGGACCATGAAACTAGAGAAGATCCTCCAGTCCCAAAGGGGTGGGTAGGGGAGGGTGCCATTCCTTTCATTTTTCATGAAGGAAGAACAGGCACAGAGAGGGACAGCCATTCATTCAAGGAACACAGCAGTTGGGTAGACCCATGGCGAACAGACTCCGTATCTTGGGTTCCTTCCCAGGCTTCTTGGGGAGGAAGAAGGTACTGTTGAGTGCTGAGATCTGAGCCTCCCTTGTCCTTGGCTAAGGTGCAACTTTGGCCAAAGTGTCCCCTCCCTGCTCCCAGCCCAGGGCCTCTGAGCCAGACAGGCCGGGCCCCATGACCTGCCCTGAGGCTTATACAGATCAGGGGTGACTGGGGCTCCCTCTCCATTCAGCCATTCCGCCTCCTCTCTCTACTCTTCTGGGAACCCCAAGCCATGGGAGCCCCACTCAGCACCCCTGACTACAGCACAGAGGAGATGGGCCGATAAACTCAGCTCTCCCTGGCTTCCTGTTCTGGGATCCTAACAGGGACCAAGGTGGCACAGAAAATGGACTGCAGAGGCTCAAAGTGGCAGGGGGTCGGGATGTAAGGGCAAATCCATCAATAGGAAGCAAGAAACAGTCAGAAACACTGGGACCCTGGGAAACAGACCCACGCGGGCCTCTGAGTCGACAAGATGTTCCCAAGACACGGGTTTTCCCTCGGGGAAAAATGGCACTGCCAACAACATGACTGTGACAGGCGAAAGCAGGTTTTGCCATCACATACAGAATGGCTGCGGGGCAGGGGGCACTGCTGTGGGAGCCTCTGCTCTGATCCCTCCCCGCTCCTCACAGCAGGATCCTGACAGGGGGGCTTCCTCTGCCCCACCCACTCATGGAACCCCCACCATTCATGGCTTTTGGGGAGGCATGCCCAAGACTGGAGTAAGAACTAAGCCATGAACTGGGAACCTGATGAGCCCAGATGTGAATCCAAATCTCTTTCGTTAGCTGTGTGCCCTTGGACAAGTAATTTAACCTCTCTGAGCCTATAGAATAGATGTTGCTGTATGCCTGACACATAGTGAGTGTTTATTAAAATAGCTTTCCCCTTCCTTTGTTTTCTCTTGAGAAGAAATGTCTGCTGCCCTGGCTGTCCAGTTGCCAATATCCCTTTAGCTCCTTTTCCCCCCAGCCTGCTTCTTCCCCATGATAACAAGACTTGAAGGAAGTGAATAAGTAGCAACGATAGCTACCAGGCCCTGAGCTGCGTGTTTCTTTCACCGCTGAGGAAACTGAAGCACAGAGAGGTAAAGTTGCTTGCTCAAGGTCAAATCGCAACGAAGAGACCATGGGGGACTCAAGTCCAGATCCGTGCAAGGCCAAGGCCTTTTCTTTCCAGTCCACTCTGCCCTCTGCCTCTTCTAATGAATCGTACACAGACTTCAGACTCAAACAGATCAACAAGGTGGGAGTTGGGGGGCATTGGGGCCGTGTGGATGAGGGTACAGGCTGGTGGGGCCTGGAGACGGGAAGTGGCAAGCACTCTGCAGGGAGGAGACGCCCAGGGTGGTTTATCTCCTCCCACTTCACAGAACAGGGGAGAGGGGTGGCAGGGCCAGGGATGAGCCCACACGTTGGGCATCCACTGGCCCAGCTCTTTGTCCCCCGAGGGCAGAGGTTTCTCCTTTGCCTCAGGAAAGCTGGGCTCCTGCGTTTTCAGAGGACTCTTTGAGCTTCAGAAAGTCTGGCCCCACCCCCTCCGAGTTAGCCACAAAAGGAGGCCTTTCGTCCTGGGAAAGGAACACATTCCCCCCATGTCATTTTATTGAATTCGGCAGAGCCTTTTATTTCTAATTCAGGAAGTGTCCTGACAATAAAGACATCATCGATATATTAACTCACTTCTTCAAAATTTCAAGCA
>NW_011891693.1:3380-5760 GCF_000151845.1 Pteropus vampyrus
ATGATTTCAGCTCAGCCTGGGACAAGCCAGGGGCAATGGAGCCCCAGGGGAGCCTGGAGCAGAGGCCATGAGGGGGCGGGGGAGGAAAGCGGGGCAAGCAGAGGTGTGTTTTGAAATCTGCTTCCTTTTGGCCACGCTTGAACTTCCAAGCGTTAGGTTTGACTGACAGGCGCGGAAAGGGAGCTCAGGCTCCCTGGTGGAGCCTGGGGCTGAGATGGAGGGGCTCCACAGGGGCTCGGGCTCCAGGGCCAGCATCCTCTGCCCTTCCTCCCCTGCGCTAAGCAGCCAGAGCCTGGGGGCCGGGGCCCAGGGAGGCCAGGGATGGGGTGGAGGTTTTAGAGTCAGAGACAGAAAAGTCCCAGAATCACAGCAAGCCTGCGCCCTTGAGAGCAAGTCTGACAACAGCAGTACCGGCAACAGGGACAGGCGGCATTTATTGAGCACCTACTGTTTATTCTTTAAACAAGCGCTTATTAAATGAATTCGATCTTTGTAAAAATCTTAGAACAGTGCCCGGTGCCTAGTGAACACCGGACGCATATGAAATTGTGAATAAGTCGAGGCTTGGGCCTGCCATTTGCCTGTTCAATTCAGATCTGTCCCCTGCTCTTCTTTCATCCTATTTTGTGTCTCAAGGCTGACACCTGCCAAACTACATCTCCCAGGCTCCCTTGCCAAACAGCTTCCTGTCAGGCTTAGACAATGGGAAGAGCAGGTCGGAGATTAGAGGGCTGCAGCCGGGGTACTTCACACCCACCCCTTTCTGCTTTGGTAGCACCTTGGGCAGTGGCTAGGTCACCTCTGCAGTTCCAGGTCCTGGGGACAGGCCCTCTCTCCATGTCCCCTACCTGACTGTGATTCTAGTGCCCTCCACTGATGCTGGGTTCTGGTGTCATCACTTCCTTCTTGGTGCCTCTGGTCCCAGAGACGTTGAAGCTTCCTGCTGCTACTTGTCCCTGAGTTGCCTCGCCATCCCATTTAGGCCTTTCAACTCTTCTAACTCTGTCAGAATGAGTTCCCTGTATTAAATCCCCTCTGTCGAAATCCTGCATGAGTTCTGGTTTCCTGGCTGGATCTAATAGAAGCCCCTACGATGCGCATGCTCAGGTCTCTGCCTTCAAGAAGCTTATAATCAAGTGGGAAAGAACAGCATTCACCTAGTCATCACGTAAATACATCCACAATAACAGATGGCTCAGAGTCGGTGAGGAAAGGCCCTCCCCAGGGGGCCTAGATCTCATGCTGGGGTCAGGCAGACTCCTTCAGGAAGGAAGATGTTTTCCAGGTACCTCATTAGATGCTTTGCACACACCTTTCCTCAACCTTGTGGCAGCTCTACAAGGGTAAGTCATTATCTCTGTTTGTGGATGAGGACATGAACGCCCAGCAAGATGCAGCCTCTTTTACCCCAAGCTTCATGGTCCTGAGGGACCAGGGCTGTGACCGGACCCGGGTCGGCCCGCTCTTTGCATGGCTCCATGCTTCCTAGTGCCCGGAACCGACAATTCACAGAAGAGGAAATATGTCTGGAGAAGGACAGTGCTTCCTCAGTCACCAGACCAGGAGAAGCGAGGTCACCTTGTACCAGCACAGATCCCAGGACCGCCTCTGTGCTGTGGAATGTCCCATATCCACGCTCGGCTGCAGACTCAGCTCTTTCTCTCCTCCCCGCCTCCCCTCCCCAGCTTCCCTCCAACCCCAGGGCTGAGGCAGCATCTGAAACCACAGTTCTGGGCCCAGCGCCAGAGCCTGCCCCCTCAGTGACCCCTTCCCACTGTCCTGGGTTTCTGAAATTCACTCTCTGTCTCAGGGGAAAGCTTTGCAGCCCTCCTGAGGCCATGTGTGTGTGTGTGTGTGTGTGTGTGTGTGTGTTCGTTCTTACCTGGGATATGTCTCCCCTGCAGGAGGTGGGGGGCAAATAGGGCCCTTTCTAAGATTAGATGAGCCCCCAAACTGCACTTGGAGTCAACCCCCCTAAAATTAATCACCGAAAGTATGGGAATGACCTCCTGCTGCAGAGGACATGGACGGGTGGGAGTCAGGGAATGTGGGTGCTAGGAGTCCTGGGGGCTTTTCAG
The DNA here is from genome assembly GCF_000151845.1 of Pteropus vampyrus. Lineage (NCBI taxonomy): Eukaryota > Metazoa > Chordata > Mammalia > Chiroptera > Pteropodidae > Pteropus > Pteropus vampyrus. The sequence goes on from NW_011891693.1 coordinate 5,459, forward strand.
GGCAGAGCAGCCCCTGTAACAGGTGGTGGGAACATGGGGAGGGGTCATGGCTTTCTGGCTAGGAGCCAGCAGGGACAGAGAACAGGCCCAGAGAGAGCCAGAGAGGCAAGACTCCAGGACATCTGGGCTGGGGGAAGGTGCAAAATATTCATACAGGAGGCTGTGCATGGCCCTAAGGTCTCTGACGGGAAGTTAAGGTCTCAGGGGACAGGGGGCTTGGCTGGGAATAAGCTGGGGGAGGGACACTCAGCTGCTGAGAGAAGCTGGCTGCTGCCTCGTCGATCGGATGGGGACACTGAGGC
>NW_011891693.1:7075-9470 GCF_000151845.1 Pteropus vampyrus
ATGACGGAATGAATGATAAATGAATGAATGGATGACGAATGAATGAGACGGAGGCAGAAAATCTGGGCCGGCTCAATTTCCAACCTTGTTCCTGTCCCAAAGATGTTTCCACATGTCAATTTCTGCCTCAGAGCCTCCCTTTCTTCCCAAATAGTGAGTGAGGGGGGAGCTCGACTGATCTTTTGGGACAGGTGTTGAGAATCCCAGCTTATTAAACATGACCCACAATAGATAGTTTAGAGAGCCAGTATGAAGCAAGGCTTCATGGACTGGTGGGCCACGAGGGAAAGCTCTAGACAGGACCAGCATGCCTTGCTCCAGCTCCTCCCAGATAGCCTCGATGGGCCATCATCCACATCCGTTGGCAGCCGAGCCCCAACCAGGGAGGCTAAGATGATGGGAGAAAGCTGCTTCCTAGAAGCTGTGCCGACTCGGAGCTGCAAGCCTGGAGAGGAAGAGGAATGTAGTGGGCGCCTCCAACTCCAGCACAGAGGGCTATAGGCGGGCAGGAGGTCAAGGCCACTTGGGAGCATCCTGGGCTCAGGAGCGATCAGGCCAGCTGGCAGCCAGGGGCTTTATTCTACCAGAAGGAAAAGTCCCTCCCGGCGTAGCGAGTGTTAGCGAGGGCCTGGGCTTTGGGAAGTCTCCTCTGCTCCCTCCATGGAAGGGCCAAGAGTCCCCTGGCAGAGCCTCAGCATCCCCCAGGGTGGCTCTCCTGAGCTGAGACTGGCCTGAGAGGGAGGAGGTTTGGGAATAGCTGTGGGGTCGTGGGGAGAGGGCGGGACATCTGATAGCTCTGGCTCAGCCATCTACTGACTGTAACCCTGGCAAGGCATGTCCCTTCTCTGAACCTCACTTTTTTTAGTCTGTAAAGTGGGATGATCATACTATGACCTCACAGGATTGCTACGGGGAGCAAATGGGAAAACATACGTGAGCCACATTATTGTGCAAATGCAAAGGGTGAGCATTGGGTGGTGGACTCAGAAGAAAAAGAGAAAACTTGTTGTGTGTTTGCTGATTTTTTTCTCCCAGGCTGGTGCTTACCTGAATAGCTAAGAACTTGTGTTTTGGAATCATACAGACTCAATTTAAATCCTGGTTAATGATTCTCTGATCCCTTGTTTCTGTGTCTGTAAAACAGATGAAAACAGCAAATAGTAAAACACTTCAGAAGGGAAGAGCTCAATAAATGACAGTTTGGTTAATATCATGAAGTAAATTTGGGGAGTGTCAGGATGAAGAAAAATGGGCTTTCTGCCCTCAAGCTAGTGGTTATTTGGGGACAAATACCAAATGCTTGTGGAAGAACTTGGTAAGGACTATAAGGCAGGCAGGACCCCGAGGAAAAAGCCCCACACTGCCTGGATGGAGCAGGGGTGACCAAGGAAGCCTTCCAACAGCAGGTGGCACAGACACCAAGCCTTCGAGGTTGGACGGGACTTCTCTAGGACACCAAACACTCCAGGCAGAGAGTCCTGGGTGGGTGAAGGCAAGGAGGCCGGACGAGCAAGTGGGCCTGGGGCAGCACCAAGGCATGTGTTGGTTAAGGACAGGCAACAGATGGAGTCACCTGGAGGCTCTCTACCCAGAAGTCCTCAGGGCCCAGACAACATGAGGGAAGAGGCCAGGCCTCACGGCCCTCAGTGCATGACCCCAGGCTCCACTGCCCCGCAGGGCCTGGCCTGGCTTCCCCTCCATTGCGCAGGGCGGAAATCCAGCGGGGACAGCCAGGCTGACATCAAACCCTCCCACTGCAGGCCTCAGCCTCTCTCCAGGCCTTAACGAAGCCATAAATCCCTGGGTAGGGTGGTGGGAGGGGCAGGCCCCCGCACACACGTCTCGCGGCCGGACAGAGGCCGGCATCTCTGGCTGGCGGTGACTGAGCGCCCCGACACCCCATCACTCATCCCCCACGCCCAGCCGCCCCTGCCTCGGCGGCAGCCCATCCATCTCAGCCGGAGGCTTTCAAGTCCAGCCCCAGGCCTCTCTGCTTAGTGTTAAGATGAGCCCCGGCTCACGTGGACTGTTCTTATTTATCTTCACAGCCATCCCCCTGTGGCCATCACTCTGCAGGGCGGCCCCCAGTTCTCAGGACAGGCCCCCAGAGCGCGATCCTCCTCCAGCTTCCTTTCCAGCCCCCACCTGGCAACGCGCAGAGAAGGCCTGCAGCCGAGGGCTATCAGTCTTAGTCACAGGCCGCGCTGGCTGGGCGTTTGGGCCTCTGCTATCTCTTGGCAGCCTTACAACAGCCCTTTGAAGCATTAGTGTCTGTGCTCTACACAGGGGGAAACTGAGGCACAGAGAGGGGAGCCCCTCAGCTCAGGGCTACCCTGGCTGCCTGCCTCTGCCACAGACACCAGTGGCCGAATCACGAAAGGCCTTGTGGGGGCTT
>NW_011891693.1:13535-13884 GCF_000151845.1 Pteropus vampyrus
GAATGAATGAATGAATGAATGAATGACTAATGTGCATTAAAAACTCTAGTCTCCTCCCTCCCTCCCTCATTTCCTTCCTCCTTTCGTCATTCCTTTCTTTCTTTCTTTCTTTCTTTCTTTCTTTCTTTCTTTCTTTCTTTCTTTCCTTCTTTCTTTCCTCCTTTCTTTCCTCCTTTCTTTCCTCCTTTCTCTTCTCCCTCCTCCGTCCTCCTCTGCACACACCCCCAACAAATGTCTGCTCTGAACCAGGCCCTGTGCCACAGATACTGGGGCCACCAAGTTCAGCTGACCTCATTCTTGTCCTCTGGTGGCTCTCAGACAAGTAGGTAAGATCTTCCTGGGAGCCCCC
>NW_011891694.1:0-1311 GCF_000151845.1 Pteropus vampyrus
TGTAGCTCTTTGAACCTCAGGTTTTAGCAGATGGCGCATGAGGCCCATCCGTTCCATCTGCAGACAGGCCTCCTTCCCTGAGCTCTGGACGTCTGCGCCTGTCGACATGACATCTCTCTCTGGGTGCACCCGGTCTTTGCCCCGAGCCCCTTCCTCCCACAGCCTTCCCTGGTTCTGGCTGAAAAGCCCGAAGCCTTTCCTATTCCTCCTCCTCTGCCATCCGGGCCTGCAGCACACCTCAGGGCTCCGCCTTCCCAGGACACGCAGAACCTGGCCCCTCCTGCCCTCCCCGCGGCCTGGACTGTCGCCGAGGCCTCCTCTGCGGTCTTCCCGCTTCCTGTGCTTGCTCCTCCCCGGATCCTTCTTCCCGCGGCCAGCAGAGCAGCCCTGCCGAGCGCGAACTGGACCACGTCCGCCCTCTGCTCAGCGCCCTGCGACGCCTCCAGTCTCACTCCAGATTTAAGCCGACGTGCTTGGAGTGGACCAGAGTGTCCCGTGTAAGCGGGCTCCCCTGACCTCTGCGAGCGCCGGTCTGTGTCCTCACCCCGCTTCTGTCGCACCGGCCTGCTGTCCCCAGCACGCTTCTACCTCAGGACGTCCGCCCCTGCCGCCCCCTCCTCCTGGAACCTCGTCCCTGCTCTCGAACTGCGGGCTAGTGGCCCTGGCCCGGCGGAGGTTTCCGGCCGTCCTGTCTAACACCGCGACCACCCCACAGCACTGCCGCCACCATCCTCTACCCCCTTCCTGTCTTTAGTGCTCTTCGTGGCACCTGCTACCGTCCGACTTACTCCACGTTCTGTTTATTCTGCGGACGGTCTTTTTCTCACACACATATCAGCTCCACGAGGTCAGGGAGTTCTTCCTGGCAGGTAGAGAGGGCTCGTTTTTAAACGAGTGAATGAATGGCGTAGATTCAGGAAGGTTTTGTGCATCCTCACGAACTGACGGACCGATATGTCGTTAAAACGTTCCAGTCGATTACAGCGATTACTGTTTTTGGTTTAGGGAAGCTTCTTAACCTCTCTGTGCCTCGGCCCCCTTCCCGTGAAGTGGGGCTGATGGTAGAGCCCACACTCACGGGGCTGGGGTCGGGTTACACGGGTTAATGGATGAAAAGCCCTTTGAACAGTGTCTGGCCAATAGGAAGCGCTGTACAGGGGTTCGCGTGATTGTTATTGCTACTGTGCCATTTACCCACGTGAGAATGAAAGTGCCACGCCCAGGGCCGGCGTCTCCACCCTCGCTTCTCTCTCCACTTTGTCCGAGGCGACCACATCATTACACCATTTTCGTCATTCCGGACCTTTCCTC
>NW_011891694.1:2919-4275 GCF_000151845.1 Pteropus vampyrus
CGAGGAGTCACCTGAAGGCTCGGCTTGCTGTCACTGGGACCTTGGAGGGGCTGTGGCAGGAGTGCCTCCCTCTGGCTGTCTGGCTTCTCACCATGTGACGCAGGTTGCAAGGCTGAGCACTCTACGGGGACGGGGACCGGGGAGGGGCAGCGCTGCCTTTTATGGTATAGTCTCAGAAGTCACATGGAGCCACTTCTGCTGCAGTCGCAGGCCCAGGCAGACTCCAGGGGAGGGGACGCTGACCTGTCCTGTCCATGTCCATTGTAAGATGAGCGCGTGGGCAGGGTAGGCGGGTGCCACCATCTGGAGACAGTACCGTGCAGCACATGCTGTGCAGAGTAGCCCTTAGTCCCGTGCACATGTCCAGCCAGACCGTCCAGTGGGCAGCGGCACAGCTCGCGGGGGGGACCTGGGTGCAGGTGGCCGTGTGGCCTGTGGCAGTGATCACTGCAGAATCGTCGCAGGCTCCTCAGTGCACTGTGACACGCTCCGTCTCCGTAACTCCCCACTACACCTGTTGGCCCTCCCGCTGGACAGATGAGGAGACCGGGGTCCCCCTGAGTAAGCTCCAGAGCCCCGAGCTGGGGAGCAGGGGCACTGGGGCTGGAACCCAGGCCCACAGGTTAGAGTCCTCAGCACCCCACCCCCCCCCCCCCCCCCCCCCCCCCGGCGAGGCAAGGCGTCTCCGTTTGCTCGGAAATCTGGACATGGGCCTCCGTGGGCCTGCCCTTCAGTGGCCACCTGGCCTGTGGGCCTCTGGTTACCATGGCAACAGTGGCCCACCATGCAGAGGGACACACTGACCTTTCCATCTCCCCACTACTCAGAGATTCTGGCTCTTTCGAACAGTGAGAGGCACAGTGCATGTAGGGGCTTTGGAGGCCATGTCCCATCCGTCCGCCGATGGGCTTGTCGATTTGAGAAGTGGTCTCAGGACGTCTCCTTGACTGGAGGCCGAGCAATTATAATGAAGTGCGACGTCACGTCAGGCGAGTTCTGGCGTCTGAGGCTGCTTGGTGATGGACACCTGTGACCGGGGCGTCCAGACTCTTCAGTAAGAGACCTTTGGGGTGGGCTTTTTCCTGCTCTCTCTTCTGGGCCATTTCGGGGAGCTGAGATGGGAACTGTTCATGTACTTAGACATAGTGAGGGAAACAAAAAGTTTGGGGGGTGTGTGTGTGTGTCGGGGTTTGCAGAAGGACCGTGTAGCCCAAGGGGAATTCCCATGTCAGGGTGTCCCAGCTCTGAGCGCTCACCCCACGTGGCGTCTCTGTTTATGGGTCACAAGTGGTTCAAGCCACCGTTATAAAAATGGGAGCATCTTGATCCTGGGATATGAGGAGATGCAGCCACCGC
>NW_011891694.1:6620-7109 GCF_000151845.1 Pteropus vampyrus
ATATTCAGTAAGTCAATTAAAAAAACCAGTGGAGACGTAGAAACATCTCCCTCAGAGGGTTGTTAGGAGTAGACGAGTTAACCCGTGCAAATCCCCGACCCGCGACCGGCTTGCCCTGTGGCCTGCGGAAAGCCCGCCGGGCTCAGTAAACACGGACACTTACGATTATGCCAGTCCGTGTCCGGGCAGGTGTAGAAGATTCTGGAACGTTAGTGGAATAGCTCAGTGCATTCCCTTTTCCATTTCCCTTTGCTTTTCTCAACTCCCCCGTCTCTCCTTCCCTTTTCCCTCCACCCCTCCCTCCTTCTCATCTCTGGTTCGAACGGCTTCTCTGCCGCGTGCAGCCCGGACGTGTGCAGTTGACACCGGCCCCCGGCTCAGAAGGGTCCCGCACTTCATTTCAAGCTTCGGCGTCGCCGACTTGAAATTCTCGATTTTTGAGCAGCGGCTCCCGCGTTCTCGCTTTGCGTTGGGCCCACAAAGCACGCG
>NW_011891694.1:10054-10839 GCF_000151845.1 Pteropus vampyrus
GTCCGACAGCGGAGGCTGGTTTGTCCTGGCGACCTTGGATGAGAGCCAGGTCCTCTCTGGGTGTCTGTTTCCTCAGCTGTGGGCTGGGGAGAATTTAGTCCCTAGAATTGCAGTTGACCCGTGAATCATGCAAGGCTTAGAGGCACTGACCCCCCTCCCAGTCGAAAATCCACGTATAACTTTTGACTCTCCAAGGCTTGGTTGTCTCTTGGCGCCTGTGGGAGGTTGGTTCCAGAACGCTCCCTCCCCGCCCCCTGATACCAGAACCCACAGACGGTCGAGTCCCCTGAATGAAATGTCACAGCCCGATGCCGCGGTCGCCCCCTGCGCCCACGGACGCCCAGCCCCGGGTCAGCGACAGCGCAGGTAATTGTTGAAAGATGCCGGTGCGAGTGGACCTGAGCGGTACCAGCCTGTGTTCTGCAGGGGGCAGCTGCACGCTGCCCACGATTGATGCCAGGTGACGGTGCCTGAGAGCGTGCGGCTGTGCAGCTCCTAGTAGATGCTCTTAGTGATGATGATGGGCAGTCATTTCATCCCCAAAGTGAAAGGGGCGGGTGGGGGGGAGGAAGCAGGAGGGTATAACAAGGACGCGGCCCCCAGCGGAGACCTCGGCTTTCCTAGCTTTTGACGCCGCTTCCCCGGCGAGGCTGTGGTCTCAAGTTCAAAGCCCCGGGAGGGCCGGCCGGCTGTGAGTCCCACTGCTCCCATGCCCTCTGTTCTGGCCGCACACACTGCTGCCTCTCTCTCGGCCACAGGCTGGCCCTGACCCAGTGCGGGTCCCA
>NW_011891695.1:0-328 GCF_000151845.1 Pteropus vampyrus
GAAGTTGTACCCACTCTCATACCAACCTGCTCTGATGTGGTGCGATTTCCCCCTTCTTGTTTTGTTCCAGTGGTATTAAGCCCTACAGCAGACGCAGGCCATCCTATGGACAAGTAAATAAACAGGAGAATATGGAGTCCGAGTGCATGGTTGACAGATACTCTGACCCCTGATGAAAACATCTTCCTGTTTAAGGGTCCAATTTGTCTAATGTCTCCTGTCTCCCGACCTCGAATCTTCTCCTCCCGTTCACAGCCCAACCCACACCTACCCTAATATTCCTAATTTCTCCTGCAGGAAATAGACAAGGGATGCTGGGGCAGTATGC
>NW_011891695.1:999-51224 GCF_000151845.1 Pteropus vampyrus
CTGGCCCACAGCCCTCTCACGGCACAGACACCGTGGAGGGCGGGGCGCGGGCAGCGGCAAAGCGGCCTGGGGAGCGGCCGGCGCGGTTCGCTTCCTCAGGAGCCCGGGGACCCTCCCTCGCCACCCCTGCGCCCTGGGCCGGGCCCGGCCCGCGCCGGTCGCCGCCGCCTCGGCGCTGCGCACCTCTCAGGGACCGGTTCCGAACGGGTCGCCTCCTCGTCGCCAGGCTGCAAGCTGATCGAGGGACCACCCCCGCCGCCACCACACCCCCTCTTGCCTGTGCAGGCTCAGGGCCCCGGTGGTCGGCCTCCCCTCCGCTCGGATTCCCACCGCCTTCCGTGCGCACCGAACTACAGAGAGGCGTCCCGGCCCCCGCGTGAGGTGCGAGGCCGAGCAGGGGCTGCGCAGGATGCGGCACGAACCGCTGGCGACGAGGGTGTTGGGAAGAAGGCGGAGGGATACGGCACGAATGGGCTCGACGCCCCCTCCCAGGCCCACCGTAGTTCCGACCTGGAGGGGGCGGGGCCGGGACTCAGGGGAGCCCCCGCGCCAGGCACGGATTAACGCCCGCCCGCCTCGCTGGACCTCCGCGGCCCCCCAGCGGGCGACCCCTCCCACGCTTCCGGCTCTGCGGTCTATGCCATAGACCCTATGGGTCCCGCGGGCGAGGGGCGGGGCGAGGCGAGCAGGACTCGGAGGTCGGATGGAGCCGCGCTGGAAACAGCAGCGGATGGATACAGACCGGCCCTCGGTGAGAGATGTGTGCGCGCGCGCACGGGGACCCCCGACTGCTTAGTGTCCGCCTCCTCCCCCTCCCCCATCCCGCCCGCCATCCTTCCTGGCCGCTGATGGGAGAGGGGCTGTGAGGATGCAGGCTGGGAGGGGAGAGGCGATCTAAGGCCAGACCACCCGGAGGTCCTACCCACCGCCCAAGTTCTTTCTTAGTTCACGGGGCCACGGCGGGGAGAGAAGTGGGAGGGGGCTGCTGTGGAGGCCTCACCGCTGCCCCTCTTCTAAAGGCACACCTAGATCTCTAACCCTAGGGAAGAATCCACTGCTCTGCACCCAGATTCATTCTTTCTGCCACACTGCTTTTTATCCTCACTCGAAATGGTAACGTCTGTTGTCATTTTGTGGTCCCCACAGTTGTCCAAGAAAGAGGGCCTGGCCCTGTCAGGACCCGCACCCGGTCACACGATCGTCTCTGTCTGGTCCCACGGCCAAGTGTCAGGCGTCAGTTAGGGTCGGTCCTGGTTCCTCTTCCTCTGCTCCGTCAAGTCTTCTGCGGTCACTTCCAAGCTCTCATGAGCTTTGGCAGTGTGGCAATGGGGCAGGGATAAGAACCAGCCTGGGTCTCAGCCCCTTGCCATACACACCTGTCCAGTTTGCCCAGTCATTCTTTGGAGAAGGCCCCGTCATGCCCCTCCCCTCTGCCCCAAGACAGAAACCTGGCGGTCTTTTGAATCCTCTGGTTCTTTCACCTCTACATCCTTCCTCTAGTTTTCAGGCCCTCCTTTCTGTTCCATGGGGCAAACAGAGCAATTGTGGTTAAGCACAACTGTGGTTGAGCACGAACCTGCTGGCACTGTTCCCCTTTTTAAAACCCACTTAAATGGCACCCTCACTGTGGTAGACTGAATGAAAGTCCCCCAAAGATGTCCATGTCCTATTCTGCAGAACCTGTACACATATGATGTTACAAGGCAAAGGAGGACTGAGGTTGCTGATGGAATTAAGATTGCTAATCAGCTGAATTTAAAGATTAAGAATATGGTGCATTATTCTGGCCAATGCAATCGCAAGGGTACTTTAAATGTGGAAGAGCCAGGTAGGAGAATCAGTGCCACAGTGAAATAGCATGGGAAAGACTGGATAGGCCGACAAGTCACTGCTGGTTTTGAAGATGGACGAAAGCCAGGGGCCAAGGAATGTAACCAGCTCCCAGAAGCTGGAAAAGGGAGGGAGACAGATTCTCCCCAGAACCCTTTGGAGGAATGAAGCCCTGACATCACCTTTATTTTAGACCAGTGAGACCTTTTGGTATTCCCAACCTCCAGAACTATAAGATAATGAATTTTCATTATTTGAAGCCACCACTTTGTGGTAATTTGACACAGCAGCAATAGGAACTGAATTCACTGACCACCCTGATAAAGTCCATTCCCCTTGACTTTGTTTACATGGGCTTCAGCCCCTGAAAGGATCAATCTTGGGGCTCATCTCTCATCACTATTCCCATCCTCTCCAGCACTCCCTCCCTTTTCTAAAGGAGAGAGTTTTTTGCAATGTTCTTTGAGGCTCATCTTAGAGAAAGTCCTATTTGCTGAAAATCACTGTTTCCCAGGATAAAAAGGGAACCATATTCTTATGAAATTTCATAGCAGCTTTTGTTTTTTGATATTTATTATAACAGTGCAATATTAAGGTAATAGCTTAAAACATCTGGAGATGACTCTATACAGTATCTGAAGACAGTGGATGTCAATTATCAGAGGGCAGCCACTTTTACTGTGCAGTTTAAATGGCTTTAGCTGAATTGTGGATTTTCTTCTTTGTTCCACAGTATACTTTCTTGGGTGAATGATAGGCTTGAAGAAGGGAGTCTGAGCACTGCTGGGAGCTATGGGTGGGTGTGAATCCTTTGCCTCCCTGAACTGCTCCTTTTCTTTCTTAAAGTTACTCGTGTCTTTCATTCATTCAACAAGTATATATTGCGTACCTACTTTATTCTAGGCACTGGGGATGCAATGTAAACAAAACAAAAATAAATTCCTGTTCTCATGGAGCTTACACTCATTTGTGGTTTCTATTTTATTTAACCTCCCATCTAAAAGTTTACAATCATACCAGTGTAAGGTTCCCTGGTAATTCTCAAGGTGCTGTAATATTGATTCAAAGGTATTTACTGACAAGGAGAGTGGATCTGCCAAAAGCTGACTGATTTTACTGAGACTTTGAAATATCTGTTGGGCAATTTGTTCTCGACTCATTTACAGAACAGGCATTATTCTGCTGATTAACATTTACTGAAGTGAGAAAAGTCCTATTTTAAGCTCCTTATGTGTATATATCAGATAGGTTGTCATCTTTAAAATCAGAGAGCAAAGAAAAGATCAAAACAGGATGCTAGTAACCTATATCTGTCCGACTGCTAAGCAGTATTTACTTCATCCCAAAGTGGATTCTAGTCTAACAGATTGCAACAGCCATGGTTCCACTCCCCAGTGTGTCTAATGTAGGGAGGAGGCAAGAGAATTAAAAATGTTAATCAAGCTACATTCAGAGACTGCAATATGCTGATCAGCCCTGCAGCCAGGCCAGGAAGACACCTTCAGAACAAAGGAAGATTTCTACTGGGATTGCTAACAACCCATTTCCCCACATCCGTGGAAGGGAAACAGGAACCAACAGATTCATTACCTATGGCTAAAACCATGGGGAACCTATGGATTAAAGGCTGGGAACTGCTAGCAGGCCTTTCACTCTACATATTCTTACCTTTTCAGGCTACATACTATTCCCATTCCTCACTATACATCCATATCAAAGGAAATGAGTTAACAAAGTCTTTTAAACTATAACTCATAGGAACTAAATGATATGGAAACTGAATTCCCAGAACACTCAGGGTCCCTCTCACTGTCTTTCTCTTGGTAATCAACCTCTCTCTCTCTCTCTCTCTCTCTCTCTCTCTCTCTCTCTCTCACTGTCTTCATTTCTCTTAGTCCCTCTCACTCTCTACCTCTGAGAGGAGACCACACTCTGTGGAGTGTTACCCCTTTTCTAATAAACTTTCCTTTTGACTCTAACTTTGGTGTGTGTGTTGAATTCTTACTACACGCACCGCCAAAGGACCCTCTTCTCTCAGTTCAGGCCTTGGTCTCTCCCTCAACTCAGGGAAATTTGCTGATCCTGCATCGTCTCTACTAGCACCTGTGTAAACCTGACTAACCTCTGACATATAAATTTCTGAAGCTATGCCTTTTGATTGTAGTGCCTGAAGTTATGCCTTTTGATTGTAGTGTAAGTGCCTGACATTGAGCTTTTGCTTGCCAAGTCATCCATTTCAAAAGACATCCACATCTTAAATAAAGAAATTGCCAGCTGTATGACACAGCTACTCGCAAAACAACTGGATAAGAAACTAGGTCACCCCCACCCATGAAGTTCCCTTTTTCAGAAAGCCCTGGGTAACCTAGATAACTGAGCCCTTGAAAGACCCCACTTTTTCCTTCCCATGCCCTACTTCCTGCTCTTATACTTTAGCCGACAAAGAGAACCTGTGTAACCCTAGGCTCCCCACCATCAGACCCTAATAAAGGCAGAGCCCCAGATTACTCCCACCCCACTCCCGCCCACAGGCATTCCTGAGGGAGCTACAATCAAATAAGCTCAGGACCTAAGGAACAATTTTGGAACCAAATAATCCCCAAGCATTAAGCCTGGGATACAGAAGCAGCTGTGCTGTTTCATCATACCTACAGCTCTGCTCCCAATCCCACCCCCACATCCCGCATACATGCATGTGAATTTTCACATTAGAATATCCCTTGCCTGTGCAGCTCAAATGATCTTTTGTTTCAATCATCTGGTCATGGACCTGTTTATTCCCATTTAGTTTAACTTGCCTCTCTTCTCTCCTTCATGTGCCTCAGGCAAACTTTCCTTCTGGGATCTCCCTTTTGTCCTTGGTTGAGCCAAACCATGTGCATTCTTAGAATGTATCCATTCTCCTATCCTTGAGTTTCAGGAGCTTTACACAGGAACTCAAGTCCCTTGCAGTTAGGACCAAGCAGACTGGGTTGGGTTCTTGTGAACTAACTGATAAAACTGGCTCAACAGATGAAGAGCCTCTGGGAAAGATCTCAACCTGTGTCTACTACTTGAGACAAGGCACATCTGGAGAAAGTGTGGGTAGGCCTGACCTAAGGATATTTTCAGATCACATTTAGGGTGGGTTCTGCTTTAAGAGAATTTATTCTGAGGGAAAACGGAGCCAGTCACAATGACCTTAGCCCAGGAACAATGCCTTGTCATCTGGGGAGTACAGCTATTCTAATGGCAGCACTGGGATTAGGACTACTATTTTTGCCTGTTCTAATATATGCTCAACTGTATATCTATCTTAACAAAGGCAGGATCATAAGTTCTCCCAAAGAGAACTGTTTTCAAATAAACTCTTTTACACTCTGGTGTGCAGCTCTCATTTATAAAGTGTAACCTAAAGAGAGGAAAACATCCTTCCCCCACAACATGGCTTTAAAGTGTAGACTAGTACTCAGCTCTGACATCATGAGGACTCTAAGTATGGGGGGTGGTTGGGAAAATTAGAGGGAGCAGTTGGAGGGACTTAAATGCTTGACAGTAAGGCTTAATGTGGCAACAACACCTGGAAAAATCATGTGAAAGCCACAGAAATTCAGGACGTGGAAAATACCCCTTGAAGATTTCTAGAACTAAAGGGGCTGGTAAGGTAAGGTTATTAGATTTTCAGGGAGAAGAAATCCTGAAGTTCCACAATGCCAATAAATACTGACATTTAATTAAATGTCAATTACTTTGCAAAGCAGAAAAAAATAATGAGAAGTCCACAGTACCTTCTGTTATGTTTCTCATTACCTAACCATCACTTATTTATTGCATCACTATGATGGAGCATCACCATAGCCTTCAACTGGCCAAAAAAATGGGAAAAAAGAGTAGAGGTAGTCAACCTGCCTCTTAAAATTCTTGCTCAAGAAATGCTCACATCATTTTCACTCATATTCCACTGACTGGAATTCGGTCACCATTTACTGAAAATCCTATCTGTCACAAGCTGTGCTAGGACAACTGAATAGCCATGTACGTTATAATAAAGTTATCTCAGCAAACTAGGAAGAGTGGAACTTCCTGGACCTGATAAAGAACATCTCCAAAAACCTTATAGCTGACATCATGCTTAATGGTTAGAACCTAGAAGCTTTACCTTTAAGATCAGGAAAAAGTCAAGTATGTTCCCTCTCACCACTCCTCTTCAACATTGTACTGGAATTTGTAGCAAATGCATTAAGACAAAAAAAAAAAGGATGTAAAAGGAACACAGCTTGGGAAGAAGAAATAAAACTGTTTTTGTTTGCAGATGACATGATTGTCTATGTAGAAAATCTGAAAGAATAGACAAAAATCCCCTGGAACTAATAAGCCATTCTAGCAAGGTGGGAGGATAAGTAAGGTTAATAAACAAGTTACTTGCTTTCCTATTTACCAGCAACGAACAAGTGAAGTTTGAAATTAATAACACAATACCCTTTTGCATTAGAACCCCCAAAACAAAGTTGGAGAAGCTTTATTATTTTCAGACAAAGCAGACTTCAGAACAAGGGAAAGTATCAGAAATAAAGAGGGACTCTACAAATGATAAACGGAGCATCAAAAAAGGCATAATAACCCTTAATGTGTATGCCCTTAACAAAAGAGAATCAAACTGTCTGAGGCAAAAACTGATAGAACTGCATACGACTCTACTGTGATAGTTTAACTTCAACACCCCTCTAACAGTAATTGACAGATTCAGCAGTCAGGAAATCAGTTAAGGACAGAGTCATACTGAACACCACAATCAGTCCACAAGATCTAATTGACATCTAGAGACTACGTCATCCAACAACAGAAGAATATAAATTCTCAAACTCACATGGAACACAACAAGATAGACCATATTTTGGGCCATAAAACACACCTTAACAAATTTAAAAGAATAGAAATCATACAATGTATGCTCTCAAACCACAATGGAATAAAAGTAGAAATCAATAATAGAAAAATAACTGAAAGCTCGCAAATATTTAGAGATTAAACAACACACTTCTAAATTATACATGGGTCAAAGAACTCTGGAGAGAAATATAAAGCGATATTTTTTAAATGAATCAAAATTAAAAACAACTTTCAAAATTTTATGGATGCAACAAAAGCAATGATTAGTAAATATTTATAGATTGGAACATATATATTGGAAAAGATGAAAGATCTAACATTTATAAGCTAACCTTCCATCTTAGAAAACAAGAAAAAGAAGAGCACATTAAATCCAAATAGAGCAGAAGAAAGAAATAATAAAAATCAGAGCAGAATTCAGTGAAATTGAAAATAGGAAATCAATAGAGAAAATCAATTAAAATAAAAGGTGGTTCCTTAGAAAGGTTAGTAAACTTGATGAGCCTCTACTCTGGCTAACCAAGAAAAGAGAGAAGACACAAATTATTAATATCAGAAGTGAAAGAGATGCCAACTGTACTGAACCTGTAGACATTAAAAGGATAATGAAGAAATATGAACAACTATGCACATAAATTTGATAACCACGTTGAAAAAGAACAATTCCTGGACACAATATCAAAATTCACACAAAGCGAATAGATCATTTCAATAGGCCTATATCTATTAAAGAAATTGAATCAATGATTGATAAACTTCCAAAATAGAGAATGCAAAGCTCAGATATTTTCACTGATGAATTCTATCAAATATTTCAGTAAGAAATTATACCAACTCTTCACAGTCTCTTTCAGAAAATGAAAGCAGAGAGAATACTTCCTAACTCATTCTATGATGCTAGCATTATTCCAATACAAAAATCAGAAAAATACATCACATTAAAGTAAAAGTTCTGCTCAATGTATCTCATAAAGAAGATGTAAAAATCCCCAACAAAAAATTGGTAAATTAACTCTAACAGCATGTAGACTACATATCATAACCAAGTGAAATTTATTCCAGGTATACAAGGATCATTCAGCATTTTAAAATCTATTTATGTAACAAATCACATCAACAAGATGAAGAAAAAAATGTATATGATCACATCAATACATGCAGTAAAAGCATTTGACAAAATTCAACACCTATTCATGATACAAACTCTCAGCAAATTAGAATAGGAGGGTAACTTCCTCAACCTGATAATGAACATCTAAAAAATATTTCAGCTAACATACTTCACGGTGAGAAAGTAGACGTTTTCACGTTAACATCAACAACAAGGCAAGGATAGCTCCTCTCACCTCTTCTAATCAGCATCATACTGGAAGTCCCAATTAATGGAATAAGACAAAAAGAGAAAAGATACACAGATTAGAAAAGAAGAAATAAAGCTATCTTTGTTCTCAGATGATAAAACTGTCTATGTACAAATCTCAAAGAATCAACCAAAACACTCATGGAACTAATAATCAATTATAACAAGGTTTCAGGATAAAAGTTTAACATAAAAAAATCAATCTCTTTTCTATATACCAGCAATCAAAAATTGGAATTTGAAATTAAAGCACAATAACATTTACATTTGATTCCAAAAATGAAATACTTAGGTATAAATATAGCAAAATATGCACCAGACCTATAAGAGGAAAATTATAAAACATTGATGAAAGAAATCAAAGACCAAAATAAAGGGAGAGGCATTCTATGTTCATAGATGAGTAGACTCAGTATTATTAAGACATCAGTTCCTCCCAACTTGATGTATAGATTCAACACAATTCCAACAAAAATCCAAGCAAATTATTTTGTGGATATTGAAAAAATATTTAAAAGCTGATATGGAAAGGCAAAAAATAGCCAATACAATATTGCAAGAAAAGAATAAAGTTGGAGACTGACACTACCTGACATCAAGACTTACTACACAGCTATAGTCAACAAGACAGTGGGGTATTGATGAAATAATAAACAAATAGATCAGTGGAACAGATTAGAGAGCACAGAAATATACATACAAAATATGGACAACTGATCTTTGACAAAGGTGAGAAGACAATTCATTGGAGAAAGGACATTCTCAACAATCGTGTGAAACAAAGAGACAACCATATGTAAAAAAAAATGTATATAGATAGAGCTTACACCTTTCATGGAAATGAACTCAAAATGGATCATACACCTAAATGTAAAAGCAAAGGTCTAAAACTTTAAGAAGGCAATGTAAGAGAAAATCTAGATGACCTTGGGTTTAGAGATGAGTTTTTCCCTCAGCTTTATTGATATATAATTGACATGTAATATTGTGTAAGTTTAAGATATAAAATGCGATACTTGATACACATATATTGTGAAATGATTATCCCACTGGCGTTAGTTAACACTTCTATCACCATTTCATTTTTGTGGTGAGAATGTTTAAGGTCTACTCTGTTAGTAACTTTCAAGTATACAATACGGTATTGTTAACAATTGTTACCATGCTGTACATTAGAGTCCCAGGACTTAATGACTTTATCATTGAAAGTTTGTACCCTTTGACTGACATATCTCCATTTCCTCCAACCACGAGCCACTGGCAACCACCACATCTACTCACTCTTTATATAAAAGTTCGACTTTTTAAATTCCACACATAAATGAGATCATATAGTGTTTGTCATTCTCTAACATTTCACTTATCATATGCCCTCAAGGTCCATCTACGTTGTTGCAAATGGCAAAATTTCCTTCTTTCTCATGGCTGAATAATACCCTATTGTGTATATATATCACCTTTTCTTTTCCTTTCATCCATTGATGGACATTTAGGTTGTTTCATATCTTGGCTATTGTGAGGAATGCCGTCATAAACATGAGGGTGCATGGGGATGATTTCAGTTCCCTTGAATACATACCTAAAAGTGGGATTGATAAAGGGAGGGGGAATTTATTGTTGAGGCTTTTCACTTAATAGAGTTGTTCATCTAGGCTATCTGGAAATTTTAATGTTATATTTCAAGACTTTTCAGTTTATATATACACCTAAATAATGTCATTAACGGACTTACATAAATTTTAAAAGTTCTTACTATTGTTTTTGATACAGAAAAATGACACTACTTTAACAGGAGTCTCAAATGAAAAGGGCACAACCTTTCAGCTATTTCCTTTTTTCTTACCGAATTGGGATTTACCCACCAAAGGATGACATTCACATAAGTTTTTTTTTTTTTCATACCAGACTAGTGTGACTCAGAAGAAATTATTTGTTAAGGAAAATTAAAAGATAGTGTAACCTCTCCTCTAGGAGCTTTTTTGTACTTGGTTACTGGCTCACTAAGGGATGAATCATTAGCTCTGGACCAGTATTTCTCACCTACGGGCTTCAGAGACCATGAAGTTACTTCAATTGTGTTATCTCAGTGGAATAAATCTTAGCTGAAGAATAAAAGCTACTGATATAGAATTCCTAACTTAACACATATACTGTTTAGAGCCACTTTAGTGCAATCAGATTGTGGAATTTGATGTAGCTCAGAATGTAGCTCTAACATCTGGAGATCAGATTACATGTTTGTACTCACAGACATTTCTCCTTTTTCAACCTGGCTCATAGAGTTTGGTATGCCTTTCTTCTCTGGTTAATAAGTCAACTCCCCAAAATGAAATTAATACCAGCCAGGTCTAGACATGTTTGAAAATCTTTCAAATTTCACTTTAGAGAGAAAATAATTTCTTACCTGAGAAAATAGAATTTCATATTTAATGAGCCCATTCTCACAGCTGCAGGTCTTCAGTTGACTTGGTAATAATAAGACACAACTAATTGCAAATAAATACATGTGCAAGAAAGGTGTTGAGTATATTTTTAGAAAATACACTCTGAAATTTATAATAAGTGATGAAAGAAATTCCTCAAGCTGAAGATAACAGGAGGAAAACTTTAAAATTCACAAATATGTGGAAATTAAGTGACACATTCTTGAACAACCAATAGATCAAAGATGAAATCAGAGGGATATCAAATATATCTGAAACAAATGAAAATGGAAACATATATACTAAAACTTATGGGATGTAACAAAAGCATGTCTAAAAGGGAAATCTGTAATGATTAACCCTGTGCGCTGTTGGAAAAGTTATTTGGTTCAGCCACAATGGAAAACTGTATGGAGGTTCCTCAAAAAATTAAAAATACAACTACTATATGATCCAGCAATTCCACTTCTGGGTATATAGCTGAAGGAAAAAGAAAATCACTATCTTGAAGAGACATCTGTACCTACATGAACACTGCAGCATTATTCACAGTAGCCAAGACATGGAAACAACCTAAGTATCCATCAACAGACAAATGCATAACAGAAATGTGGTATATATACACTGAAATATTAGTTAGCCATAAAAAATGGAAAGTCTGCCTTTTGAGACAGTAGGAATGGATGTTGAAGGCATTATGTTAAGTGAAATGAATCAGACAGAAAGATAAATATTGTATGTTCTCTCTCATTTATATGCAGAATCTAATAAAATTGAACTCATAGAAACAGAGAGTAGTAGTTCAGGAGCTGGAGGTGGGAGAAATGGGAAAATGTTGGTCAAAAAGTAAAAACTTCCGGCTATAAGTTGAGTAGGTTCTGGGAATCTAATGTACAGCATGGTGACTATACTCAAAAATACTGTATTATATACTTACAAGTTAAGAGAGTTAATCTTAAATATTATCATCATACATGCAAAAAGTGGTAATCATATGATGGGATGGACGTGTTAACTAACCTTACTGTCACATCAACTTCCTAAAAATGCACAAATTACCTAAACTGACTGAAAAAGAAATAAAAAATTTCAACAGATACATGAATAGTATAGATATTGAATCAGTAATCAAAAACTTCCCAACAAAAAGAAATTCCAAGAACAAATGGCTTCACTGAAGAATTTCTACCAAACATTTAAAAAAGAATTAACAAAGTATGAATCCCACACGAGGTGTCCCGGCATTCTGAGGTTCCTCCCTGCCAGGCAGAAGGTGGCCAACTCAGGAATAATTTGAATAGTTCATCTTGGTTCTGATGTCCCCTCTTAATCCAATCAGCCGTGATAAAAGGAGCCTATACCTGGGAGCAAATCACAGCAGTCATTTCCTGGAAGAGGTGAGATTCGCAGTGCAAAGGAACACATTAAAACTTCTGAGAGATACGACATTGGACATCAGAAATATGGCAGAGTGAGAGATGTCCCCAGAGCTCTCCCCTTGAAACAACAATAAGCTGAACATCTAAAACTCAACAAAAACCACACAATCTGCACATCAGCACTTCTGAGTGTGGGATACGTGCGTAAGAGTTACTATAGGTCAGAATCCGCGGAGTCGGGCGGTGGACTGGGAGAAACAAAGAAGCTGCCTCTCGCAGCCTGAGCTCCTTGCAGGAGGAGGGGGAGTGAAGAAGGTGCAGAGAGTTCCCTGACCAGCCCTGCATGGGAGAGCTGTGAGCTCCACACAGCCAGCGGCAGTGCCCAGGCATCAGGGCAGAAAGCCGAGAGGTAGGAATGGCAGAGTAGCAGGGATGGCAGAGAAACAAAAGTTGATTATTACCAGTGGTGGTTACAAAACGTGAGGCTGAGACACAGCCCCCATCGCCCAAGCCAGAGGGCCCCTCCACCCATATCCTCCAAGACCGAACACAGTGGAGCCCAAGGGAAATCTGAGCAATACTACTGAAACTGTCACTAACGCTGACAGAGACTGAGACTGAGGGTAGACAGTGTGATTGAATATCTATAAGAAAAAAAAGACATTCTGAAGACTTTATATAAAACAGGGATCCAAGAGGCTTAGACGCCACCTACTGGAAACCAAAAGAAAAACACCTTCTTGTCAACAGGCTAGAGACACCTTTATATAATAAATCTTTCTGGAAAAAAAAACAAAATGCACTTCCATTAACACCTAAGCAGATAAATAGTCCATTAAACACCATGAACAACCAAGGTGACAAGGCATCGCAAAAACAAAGAGAAAAATCTCCAGAAAATAAGCTTACGGACATAGAAATATGCAACTTAAATGACAAAGAATTCAGGATGGTACTTCCAAAAAAATTCAGTGAGTTCTGAAATGAGTCATATCAACAATTTCAGGAATTGAAAAAACAACTAGATGAGCACAAAGAGTTATTTAGCAAGGAGATTGAAACCCTGAAAAAGAAGCAAATAGAACTTCTGGCGATGAAGAACACACTGAAAGAAGTGAAAAATGAAATAGCAAGCTTGGGAAATAGAGTCACCCAAATGGAGGAAAGGATCAGTGATATCAAAGACAGAAATCTAGAAATAAATCAGAAAAAAGAAAGAAACCGAAAAATGAAAAATAACAAAAGAGAAATACAAGAACAAGCTGATACCATCAGGAGAGGAAACATAAGAATAATGAGCATTCTTGAAGAGGAGGAAAAGGAGCAGGGATTACAAAGCATTTACAGACAAATAGTTGACGAGAATTTCGCAAATCTAAAAAATGAGCTGGAGCTTGGAATTCAAGAAGTCAATAGAACACCCAATTATCTCAACCCAAAAAGGCCTTCACAAAGAAACATTGTATTAAAATTATCAAAAATCGACGACAAAGAAAGAATTCTCAGGGCAGCCAGGGAAAAGATGGTAACCAATAAAAGAAACCCCTTTAGATTATCGTTGGACTTCTCAGCACAAACCTTACAAGCCAGAAAGGAATGGAATCAAATATTCAAACTATTAACTGAAAAGAAGTACCAGCCAAGAATAATGTATCCAGCCAGCTAAGCTCTCCTTTAGATATGAAGGAGAAATAAAGATCTTTCCAGACATACAAAAATTGAGGGAATTCTCCAATACGAGGCCTGCACTACAGGAAATACTGAAAGAGGTCAGTTCACCTAAAACAAAATGACAAAAAAATGCATAATTAGGAGTAAGACAACTAGCAGGCTGATAGACGCAGAGGAGTGCAGCCCTTACTCAAAATAGGGCATTATAAGCTTAAGCAATAAGAAGAGAATTGCTATAGCAAGATAGTAATGAATGATCACCATACATAGGGACAAATTGAGATAGCAATGACTGAAAAGGGGAGGATTTAAAGACCCAAATTCGCAAAGGGGAATGGAGATAAGGCATGCACAGAAGAAAATGGACGACTGTGTGTATATATATATATAAAACTATCCTTTACATGTTCATAATGGTAACCACACACCAAAGATTCAGAACTGAAGTATATAACATAAAACAAGAAGAACCAGAGGCAAAACCCACAAAAAGAAAACAGAAACACAAAAACAAGGAAGCAGTGGAAATACCGAGTTATCAAAAAACAAAAGAAAAATGGTTATTAGAAGACCTTATATTTCAATAATCACCCTAAATGGAAATGGACTGAACTCACCAATAAAAACACACAGAGTTGTAGATTGATCAAAAAAGAAAACCCAACCATATGCTGCCTCCAGAAGACACATCTCAGCTCCAAAGACAAATACAGACACAAAGCGAAAGGGTGGAAAAGGATATTTCAAACAAATGGCATTAGAGAAAAAGCGGGAGTAGTGGTACTAATATCAGATGAAATAGACTTCAAAATAAAAAAAGGTAAAGAAAAACACTGAGGGACACTTCATAATCATAAAGGGAATCATGCACCAAGAAGACATAACACTTATTAATAATATCTATGGTCCCAATCAGGGAGCCTCAAAATATGTAAAGCAATTACTAAAAGAACTAAAGACAGAAACAGACCAAAACACTATTGTAGTAGGGGACCTAAATACCCCACTGTCAGATATGGGCAGATCATCTAAACAGAAAATCAATAAGGAAACAACATCCTTAAATGACACATTAGACCAACTGGACACCATTGACATTTACAGAGCCTTCCATCCCAAAACAGGTGCTTATACATTCTTCTCTAGTGCACATGGAACATTCTCAAGAATCGACCACGTACTGGGACACAGAGATAGCCTCAACAAATATAAGAGGGTTGAAATCATACCAACCTTATTCTCTGATGCTTTAAAACTAGAGATCAACTGCAGAAAGAAATCAGGAAAAACCACATGCTGCTGAAGAATAATTGGGTCAGAGAAGACATAAAAAGAGAGATCAGGAGATACATAGAAAAGTATGATAATGATAGCCCAACATATCAAAACTTTTGGAACATGGCAAGAACGGTAATAAGAGGATAGTTCATATCATTACAGGCCTACCTCCAAAAACAAGAACGAGCCCAAATAAACAACCTAACACTTCATGTTAAAAACACCAGAAAAGGAAGAACAAATGAAGCCTAAAGTCAGCAAAAAGAAAGAAAGAGTCGAAATTAGAGCAGAAATAAATGAAAATGAAAACAAAACAATAGAAAAAATAAATGCAACAAAGAGCCGGTTCTTTGAGAAAGTTAATAAAATTGACAAGCCCCTGTCTAGACTCACTAAAGAGAAAAGAAAAAGGACACAAATAAACAAAATCAGGGATGAAAGAGGAGAAATTACAACAGACACCGCAGAAATACAAAGGATCATAGAAGAATACTATGAAAAAGTATATAACACCAAATTTATTAACCTAGAAGAAATGGAGCAGTACTTAGAAAAATACAGTCTTCCTAGACCAAATCAAGAAGAGCTGGAAAAATCTAAATAGACAGATCAGCAGTATGGAAATTGAAATAATCATCAAAAAACTACCAAAAAGTAAAAGTCCAGGACCAGATGGCTTCACCAGTGAATTCTACCAAACATTCAAAAAAGATTTAATCCCTATTCTCCTCAAATTCTTCCAAAAAATTGAAGAGAATACAATAATTCCCAACTCATTTTATGAGGCCAATATTACCCTGCTACCAAAACCTGGTAAAGATAACACACAAAAAAGAATATTACAAACTGATATCTCTCATGAACACACATGCAAAAATCCTAAATAAGATACTACCGAACCGAATAGAGCAACATATTCAAAAGATTATACACCACGATCACGTGGGCTTCATCCCAGGGGCACAGGGATGGTTCAACATATGCAAATCGATTCATGTGATATACCACATAAACAAATTAAAAAATAAGAGTCATATTTTCATCAATACATGCAGAAAAAGCCTTTGACAAGATACGGCATTCATTTATGATCAAAACACTGAAGAAAATCGGTATAGAAGAAAATTACCTTAACATAATAAAGACCATATATGACAAGCCCTCAGCCAACATTAGACTTAATGGTAAAAAAACTAAAACCCTTCCCTCTAAGATCAGGAACAAGGCAAGGCTGTCCACTAGTGCCACTGCTATTCGATATAACATTGGAGGTCCTAGCAAGTGCAATCAGGCAAGGGAAGGGTATAAAAGGCATCCAAATAGGAAACAAAGAAGTCAAACTGTCACTATTTGTGGATGACATGATTCTCTATATAGAAAACCCTAAAGACTCTACAAGAACACTACTAGAAACAATAAGCAAATACAGTAAAGTCTCTGGATTCAAAATCAACATTCAAAATTCCATAGCGTTCCTACAGTCTAATAATGAAGTGTCAGAAAAAGAAGTGGAAAAAAATTCCTTTTGTAATTGGAACAAAAAGAATAAAATACCTAGGAATAAATCTAATGAAATATGTGAAAGACCTATATAATGAAAACTATAAGACCCTATTAAAAGAAATCGAAGAAGATACAAAGAAATGGAAAGATATTTCCTGTTCTTGGATTGGAAGAATCAACATAGTTAAAATGACCTTATTATTTAAAACATTATACAAATTTAATGCAATCCCCATCAAAATCCCATCAACATTTTTTAAGGAAATAGAACAAAACATCATCAGATTTGTATGGAAGCATAAAAGACCCCGAAATGCCAAAGCCATCCTGAGAAAAAAGAATGAGGCTGGAGGCATCACTCTGCCCAACTTCAAATTATACTACAAAGCGACAGTAATCAAAACAGCATGGTATTGGCAGTAAACCGACACAAGGACCAGTGGATCAGAATCGAGAGTCCAAAAGGAAATCCGTATTTATATGGGCAAATAATTTTCGACAAAGAAGCCAAAAACATACAGTAGAAAAAGGAAAGTCTCTTCAATCAATGGTGCTGGGAAAACTGTAAAGACACCTGCAAGAGAATGAAACTAGACTGTTGTCTATCACCACACACTGAAATTAACGCAAAATGGATTAAGGACCTGAATATAAGACTTGAAACAATAAAATTCATAGAAGAAAACTTAGGAACTAAACTCAAGGGCCTTGGACTTAAAGAGGATTTTATGAATTTGACCTCAAAGGCAAGGGAAGTTAAAACTAAAATAAATGAATGGGACTACATCAAACTAAAAAGCTTTTGCTCATCAAAAGAAATCGTCAACAAGTTAAAGAGACAACCATTTGAATGGGAAAATATATTTGCAAGCAATGCCACTGATAAGGGCTTAATATCCAAAATATACAAAGAACTCAAACAACTCAATAACAACAAAAAAAACCAACGATCCAATCAAAAAATAGGCAGAAGACCTGAACAGACACTTCTCCCTAGAGGACATACAAATGGCTAACAAATATTTGAAAAGATGCTCAACATTGCTAGCTATTAGTGAAATGCACATCAAAACCATCATGAGATACCATCTCACACCTGTTAGAATAGCTATAATCAACAGAACAAGTAATAACAAATGTTGGAGAGGATGCGGAGAAAAAGGAACCCTCATATACTGGGGTACTGCAAATTGGTACAGCCACTATGGAAAATAGTATGGAGGTTCCTCAAAAAGCTAAGAATTGATCTACCATATGATCCAGCAATTCCTCTACTGGGTATTTACCCCACAGACTTGAAAACCCATATCTGAAAAGATATTTGCACACTGATGTTCATTGCAGCAGTATTCGTGGTGGCCAGGACATGGAAACAACCGAAGTGTCCTACAATAAATGATTGGCTAAAGAAGCTGTGGATATATATACAATGGAATATTTTTCAGCCATAAGAAAAGATGAAATACTGCCATTTGCGACAACATGGATGGAACTCAAGATAATCATGCTAAGTGAAATAAGCCAGACAGAAAAAAGTTGAAAAGCACATGATATCACTTATATGTGGGATATAAACCTAAAAGCAACAAATGAACAGGACAAACAGAGACTCAGGGACATGGACAATGGACTAGTGGTTACCAGAGGGTAGAGGGGCTGGAGGAGGGAAGTGGTAAACAGGGTATAGGAGGTCAGAAAAGGGTTTTGGGGGAGGGTGATGTGGGTAAAGGGGATCAAATATATGGTAGCTGAAGGAAACTGGACTCTGGGTGCTAATCACACAATAAAATATATAGATGTCAAATTATAATGTACACCTGACAATCATATAATTATATTAACTAATGTTACCCCCAATAAACTTAAAAAAATCCAAGCTTCCCCCTCTATGCTAACTGTCTCTAAACATTAGCTCCAACGTACTAACAAGACTACAAAGCATGGTGTAAAGACAAATGCTAAAACAGAAGAGCAAAAAAAAAAATGTCTGGAAATTCAGAAAGAGCTATTAATTCCAAGTTGGGGACAGGGAGAATAAGGGCGTCAGGGAAGACTTCAAAAGGACTGGGCTTTTGAGCTGAGCCTAAAATAATAGTTTTCCAATAGGCAGGAGGGGGTTGTAAAGGCATTGCAGCATGAGTGAATAGCATGAGAAAATGCACAAAAGTTGGAAAGTGCATAAAATGGTCAACAAATAGTCCAGTGTGGCTTCAACGTAGGTCACTTGGTGGGATATGAGAATAAATGGAAAGGTACTGAAGGATACAGAGCTTTGAAAGCCTTGCTAGGGAATCTGGTGATATTTTATAGATGAATTCCCACTGAACGTTTCTTTTTTAAAATTGAGAGCATGATAGAGGGCCAGTGGGTGCAAATAGTCCAGCTGTGCTGAATGAAGATTACTTGCTTTACTTCATGGAAGAAAAGATGAGAAATCCACACTGATTTTTACTCTCAGGTAGCAACATTTTAAGACAAGTAACATCTGGATCAGCCCTGATACTACAGGGGCTTGCCTGAATTATTTTTTCCAGGAAAGAAGATGAAACAATAGATGAAGTTTTGACTTTAAGCACACCTCAGGAACAATTTGGGAATGACTGTCTCCCAGTTTCCAACTAAGAAGAGCCCATCAGTTTCTTGCTTTGATACAAATACCTACATACCCCACATTCACCCTTCTTGTTAGCTGATGGAAAATTCTATAGCTATCAACTGATTAAATGTGTGTTCTAGAGGGAATCTGAGACACACAATATTTCCAAAGGATCTGGTCCAATTGTATTGTGAAGATCCTCAACTGTGAAAACAAAATCCACAACTATTGGAATTCTAGGTTATGGGAGTTCTCTGGATTAAAAAGCAAGTTATAAAAAACTTCGATAATCATCTAAGTCAACAGTCCCCAACCTTTTTGGCACCAGACACCGGTGCTCCTATGAGAATCTAATGTCTGAGGTGGAGCTGAGGCGGTGATGCTAGCGCTGGGGAGTGGCTGCAAATACAGATGAAGCTCCACTTGTTTGCTTGCCTCTCACCTCCTGCTATGAAGCCTGGTTCCTAACAGGCCACAGGTTGGCTACCCATCCGCTGCCCAGGGGTTGGGGCCCCTGGTCTAAGTTGCAACTGCACGTTGCAAAAAGCTTACCTGCTCTTTTTTTTCTCCACCTTTAATGTCCAAGTGTGGCTGGTTATCTTTCATTTTAATTCCTAGATGAAATATAAGTTCAGACCTGACCTTAATAGAAATTAACTAGAGATAGTTGCTGAACTTAGGGGTACATGACACCTTCAGTTTAGGCCTTCTCCCCAATACATACAAGGTTAGGAGAGAGAGGAAGTTCAATAGAAAGACCAGTATTTGTTCACTGATCCTACTATCTATATTTACCAATTCTAGGCAGTAATGAAAAGAGGATAATAACAGCAAAAGAGGCAGAGGGTAGAAAAGGCAGGAATGACTCGATACCTAATTATACTCTGGCATGCTATACCACAAACCCCCAGCCAGAACCTAACTTTAGTTAAGTCTAAACAGGTAGTACAGCCAACATGGCTTTGGCTCTGTAAACTGTACAGACAGGACAGTGGGATTAGGGGAATTTCTTCTTAACCACACACTCCTAAAGGACTTTTGTATCCTGTTGCTGTCTCCAGGAGCTGAGCTCTGACCAAAAGGGATCAGTAAAAACAGATTGCCACCAATTGCAAAGCATTGGCCAGCAAACAAATGCAAGGATGAGAGTAAACAGTTCTGAAGGCAGGACAAATGGACTATCCATGAAGCAATTTCTGTAGTTGGTCCCCAGGAAGACCATCATCTGAGGTTCAGGACTACTGGGGAAGAGTCTCAGATGAAGCCATAAACCTGTTACCTCTAGATGGGGTACCTGGCTGTGGAAGGCATAGTGGCACTGGGTCGTTTCAGAGCCACATTCCATGGCTTTGCTGAATGAGGATGAGAACCAGGAATCCTCGTGAGGGTTAAAAAGTTTAAGGCATCCTGATGAGACATCCTATATGAAAGGCTGAGCACAAGTTCTGGGACTCAAGACTGGAATAGAAGCATCTGTGTTCCCTTTCTCCTAAATCTGTCTTCACCCCTTTCCCCAGACTAGTCCAGATGTCAGCTAGTAGCACACAGTTGTGTCTTCTTATATAGAGTGATTCTACTCCTTGAACATGAAACTAAAGGATCTGTCAATGTCAACTTGTTTTGTTTGTACCCTCCTACAGACAAAGACAGTGCTGTTTATCATCTTTATGTTGTTTGTGCTTTATCTGTCTCACTAGACTTCAACTGAAGAACTAGGACAATGTTTTCGCCAGTTTTAGCATGCAACTTTATTAACATGTAAATGAAGTCGCAATGAATACACTTATGTCGATATAAAGCACAGAAGTATAGCTTACCAGGATGAATAGTTTCGTTATCAGGTCATGTTACAAAAATACTAAAATTATCTCAATTTATATAGCACAAAAATCAACAAATATTCCAGCTCTCAAGAGCATTAGGTATCTATAAAACTGCCTCCTTCAATCAATGCAGATGACATAAATATTGAACTTATCATATGCACTGGTTTCATACTATGACACCAAAATTGTTCAAGGCTTTGTGAGAACATTAGGCTATTCAGAGTTTGAGTATTAATCGTGTAACTTTATCTCTCACCTCAGGATCACTGTGCTCTGCTAAGTCTTGGAGTTTCTGACCAAACTCTTTTGCTTCCTGGAATATGGAAATAAGTTCAGATTTAGTGAACTCTTCCTTGGTAAATAGCTTCACCTTCTTTTTGAACTGGAAATTTATATTCTCAAATATTTCAATGATATTAAGAATATTGGCCTTTGACTCATTCTTGTTAAAAGGTGCAACCAATGATGACAGTACTTTAGCACTGATCAGTTCTCTTGTATTGGCCTGATTTTTAGACAAGCGCAAAAATACTTTTAAAACATAAAACTTGGTTTTGACACTTCCCTTGTTTAACAAGGTGAGGAAATCTGGAATATAATTGGCAATCATATGGTGATCCTCAAATTTCACACTCAAGTGCTCTAATAATTTTAGTCCAGCAAGTTGAACAGGGGAATTTAAAGGACAAGAAATTACGTCCTTACAAACTTGATGTATATATGACTCTCCTATTTTTGATTCTTCAGAAGACTCAGAGTTCTCATCCACCATATTTGAAGCTCTAGCATGTCCTTTAACATTGGGATTATTGACCAAGTTTTCAATCAAAACAGTAATACCTACATCATGAATTATATCTTGGGTAAATGGATAAGCAGGACTGATGCCCATTATCATCTTAGCTATTTCATGAATGAAAGGATCCTTAGTTAACTTAAGTAGGGCAATGAGTTTATCGAACTCTTTAGGCTCTAAACTAAAGGCACGCGATTTGCAACGGCAGGCTTTTGGATTGGGCCCATACTTTTCCCTACTCCTAACCTGTTCTTTGATCTCAGCTAAGGTCTGAAAGTAAGGCCCGTTATAGGGTGGGATCTTGGTCAGAGGCCGAATCCCCAGAGGAGTTTCAATCAAGGTCTCGACCAGAGTCCAATTCCTTTCTGGAGGCAAGGATTGTTCTCCTCCCTCTATTGGGACTAGGACACTGTACCTGGCCCTTGACCATGCTGCTGCTTTTTGCTTTATAGTAAGTTCGTGTTTGGGTGTGGGCTTGGGCTTTTCCTGGATCTTAGGTGGAGGCTTATAAACTTGATAAGGGTTCTCTTCTTCAGGCCAGAACCAGGACCCTAAACTAGGCTCTTCTCCAGTCCAGAACCAGGAGCAGATATTTTTTTCATCCTCATCACTGGGCTCGATAATAATACCACCTCTGTCTCCAGCCCTAAACTTGATGCTGCCCTCTCTCTCTCTTTGGGGCCTGGATCCAATATTGGCCTTATCATCAGCTTTGGCAAAGGACCTGATAGTGGCCTCACTTCCAGCATCAGCCTTGACTTCATACTTGGTCACAGCACTGACCCTGGATGTAGGCATGGCCTTTGAATTGTATGGGGGTACTATACCAGATTCTGCCAGAAGTTTTGCCTTAGTTTCAGCCATGACTCTAGTTTGTCATAGCTTCCATTTTGTTCACTTCCCTTGTCATAGCCACGGCCTCAATGTAGGTCACTGTCTGTTTTCTGGCCACTGCTCCATCCTCAGCCTTGGCCTGGTTCACTGGTCCTGTTTTCAGTTCTGCCTCAGTCACTGCCTTGGTCTGGATCTTAGCCTTGACTCTAGTGTTGGTAGGGCCACTGATTCCAGCTTTTGGGCCAGCCCCAGCCCTTCCTCTGCCTTTGCATTAGCCTTAGAGCCAGTCATGAACCAAATTAAAGGCAAGGCCAATTTATACACCCCCACCCCTGTCAAAGCCTCGACTGAAGGTCTGTCCCAGGTTGGTGTTTTCATACAAAGTCCAGTAGTCATTCAGCCCCCTTTCCAACTACAGGCTCTGCCAATGACATAAACAACGTGCAGAGGAAGTTCGCTCAGGGAAAGGAAAGATGGCTGTGTGCCTGAGCGCAGCCCGGTGGAGGGTGGTGGTCTTCAGCCACTCCAAGGCCACCAGATCTGCCACTGAAGTTGGACCTAGGGGTGGAGGAAGGAAATGGGGCTTTGAGTCTCTTCCATTTTTTCTTCATTTGATTAGCACAGAGACCTGAGATTATGGAAGTTCAGTGTAAGTGGGAGAGGTAGGTAATTAGCAATCTCTCCCTTAATTGCACATTCCCTACAACTATAGGTCCTAGTAATCTTTCTAGACACAAAACAAGTATAGGGAGTAGGAAAACTGGATGGGAGTGAGAGCAACTGAAGAGTCCCTAGACTGGCTCTTTACCCCTGCTGGACCCAAGCAGATCTCCACTACCTCATCCTATAGTACTACTGAGGAAGTCTCCACACCCATACCAACCTGCACTGATCTAGATTAATTTCTCCTTCTTTCCTTGCTTCCAATGATGATAAGCCCTATAGCAGACCTACAGGCAGATCTATGGACAAATAAACATATAGAAAGATACAGAAACTGATCTCTTGGTAGACACTTCAGTCCCTGTTCCCTATACTTGCAGTTTGTCTAGTGTTTTCCCCTCCCAGTCCCTTCCTCCCATTGCCCCGCATCAAGAGCTGCTCCACCTCTTCCTTGCCGCCCACCATTTTCCTCTTCAGTGATTGCCTGGGCACTTCCTTAGTTCAGAATTGGGCTAGGGTGAAGCACACGGATTGGAAAATCAGGCGGGAAGTGAGAAAAGCAGACGTTACCCTTCTATACCCCCAATACTTATGAAGATTCCCAACTAAATCATCAGGGGACTGAACAGGGGTTACAAAACTGGCAAAACAGAAGGGATATAATTCTCTAGTCTCATTCACCCCCTGCCTTCTACCTTTGCACCAATCTTAACATACACCGGGTACTGCCCTTCATCATTTCTTAGCTTCACATTGGGTTACTATTTTTAAACCTTCACAACAACTGAGAGTTCCACAGACCTACTGATTCACAAATACAGAGATAAATAAACAGACAGGAGACAATGGAGACTGAGTCCTTGGTAGAGAGAGCAGCACCTAGGGCACCAATTCCTTCTGGATATAGGTACCTCTTTGCCAAAATTTTCTACCTTGCTTTTTTCCTCCCCCTCACCCCACATCTCCAATCCCCTCTGCTCCATTCCCAAAGTCTTACAATTCCCTTGCAGAGACAACTCAAACATCCATGCAAGATAGTGGTGGTGGTGTCAGTAGGGATGGAATGCTCAGACAAGCCATAGAAGTTGGCTGGGAAATCAATAAAAAGTGTTATTTCTAAATTCCACGTAAGTTCTTACATTTCCTTACTCTCTTCAAAGCCTATCATTTTCTGCAACACAATGGGAGTAATAACGGACTGCTTGGAAAGCTGGCAGAAAGATCTGCAGTTTCCCCTAGACCCCTACCTGCTCTTGTCTTAGCCGTATACCACCTCTAAGCACTACCCACTTTACAAAAATTAGGCTAATTTTCTTTTTCTTATCTCCTTCCCTTGAGGTCCGTTGCCCGCTACAGATCCTTACAGAATTGTGGAGTACCGCCCACTTAGGGACAGACCTACTTTATAAATACATGATACACACCCAAAGACCAAATGAAAAGACGGTGGGAAAGACGTGGTTATTAATGGTTATTAATGGTCAGACTAATAACCAGGACATGAGACCTTTCAGGGCCTTAATTATCAGACACAACCAGCTTTTACACCCTCTCCCTCCCAGGGCTCCCCAGAGGACTGTTCTCACAGGTAGCAACAGCTCTTCCTCCTATTATGTAATCCGCCATTTCTCCGCTAGAAGCCGCTATTACACTCCCCTCCTTTCCCAAACATGGTCGGAGTTTAGGCGAGGGTCTTGAAATCAAGCAAGAGACAGATCATTTTAAATTTATCGTTGCGTGCCACTCAAATTACCTCTATCCCTCTCTCTCTCTCTCTCTCACCGCCAGCGCCCCATGACCAGGTCACGTATCCCACATTCATCTCTGATACCCATATCCGCACTCCCAAACGATGCCCACCTTCTCACTGACCTGCTCTGCTTGGATCAGGGGCAGTTTTCTCATTTCCTTGTCTCAAAGGGTGCCGTGCCCTACAGAAAGAGGGACGGACAGTCAGATGGACACAAGGACACGAGTAAATGGCGGCGACTGTGTTTGGGGATTGGCCCGGCACCTGGGACGAGACACCTGCTTTATCAGATTAAGAGCAGTAACTGCCAAACGATAGTCACTTTTCGGTATTCCCTTTTCCTTCCCGTCCCTAGTGCTCCTCAAGGACCAGCTCCTAGTGACTAAAATAACAACTACCTTTTCCTCCGCAGATTCTGCTTGCCACGTCCCCAATACCAAAACGGTCTGGGGGAGGAGCTAGTGTTGTTTAAAGGGATCCGGCTTGATGGACGCGGACTGATACCATCTTTGCACTTCTCTGTCAGTGAGCTCCGCCCATCCCACCCGGGCAGTTTCTCGTATTGGAACAGGCAGGGGCGGGGTCTGGTTATAGCTCTGGACGGAGAGAAGCAGGCTTACATCAAAGGGTCTCCGGTATTCTCCTCTTTGGGGAGCTCCCCCTACCAAGCCTACATTTTTTTCGACTCCGAACTGAACTGTACCTGGGTTTAG
Source organism: Pteropus vampyrus (assembly GCF_000151845.1). Taxonomy (NCBI): domain Eukaryota; kingdom Metazoa; phylum Chordata; class Mammalia; order Chiroptera; family Pteropodidae; genus Pteropus; species Pteropus vampyrus. Next base: position 26,491 of record NW_011891695.1, read on the forward strand.
GGCGGTGGCGTTAGTGAATCAGCCGCGGCTTGACAGGGCGGACGGATACCAAAGTGTTCCTTTTGCACATTCACTTCTCCAAAGCCCTAGGCTCACCGAAATGGGCGGGTTGGGGGGAGGGAGCCGAGGTACGAAGTTTGGAAGAGAGGCTGGAGTCTGAGAGGAGGATAAATTCTCACCTATTCCAAAAACTGTGTCGCTTTCATAAGAGAATCCCCTCCAAACCCTCAGTTTTCTACACGAAATAGGGGCGTCTGGAAGGATGCTCTGGTCTGACTTGTTTATCAATATCAAAAAACCTTAGTCTTGTTCCTCTCTGCGTCTCTCGCCCTTATTTCCTACCAGATTTTTCGTACGGAAATAGTCGAAGGTAAAGGTAGAATATGGATATAGGGAAAGCAGAAATGGACGGAGAGAAGCATATGAATACCAAACTACCCTTGTGTGTACATGTCCCATTCTTATGCCTTGCCTCCCCTCCTGATTTCTTGATGCCCACAATATTTTCCGCACCTAAATATGCAGGGCATGAGGAAGACAAGCGTGCACTCATGGAAGATAATTAATACCCAAATATCTTTGTGCCTGTGAACCACCTACCCCTCACCCCACTCCACCCCGCATTGCATAGTTTGCTTATTTGTCACCTAAAATGGAGGAGGAAGTGGAACAGAGGTAAGCAGCTACTAAAGTGAGAACGGATTAAATGTCAAATTATCCCATTATCCCATTGTGAGCCCCTTTTAGGCCTGACCCACCTATCTCCTGCACAAAAAGTCAGATGGGTACAGCAAATGTCAGGAAAGCAAGCTGAGAGAGAGAGGAAAAGCAGTTTAAGGCCAGACTGCCATGGAGGTTCTGGGGCGGCCCTCCCAAGTTCTTTTTTCATTGTTCATGGGGCCACAGAGGGAGGAAGGTGAGAAGGGGCTCCTACAGAGGCCTCACCACTGACCCTCTTCTATAGGAGGTCAGACCTAGACCTTCAACCCGATGAAACAACCCACTGCTCTGTGCCCAAAGTCATTCTGTCACAGTTTCTTTTCTCATTCAAAATAGTAACACGTTTTGCCATTTTGCAGTCCCAGCAGTTGCCCAAAAAAAGAGGATCTTTCCCTGTCGGAACCTGCATCAGCTCATAAAATTCTCCCTGTCTGTCGCCCCAAGGCCAAGTGTCAGGCACCAGGTAGGTCAGGTTCGGGCTTTTCTTCCACTGTCCTTTCTAAGGAAAAGGGACACTACCCGCACAGGTCTCAAGGCAGATCCCAGCTCCTCCTTTTCTCTCACCACCTACTAATGAATGCATATGCCCTTTCTCCCTGAATATATAAAAATTTTTGACTTTCCATTCCATGGAGTGGCAGGAGGGAGTTTGAATTAGACCGTAAGTTCCATGAAGGAAGGGCCCCTTTCTCAGTCTTGTTCACCACTGTTTCTTTAGTGCCACACATAGAAGTCAATCAATAGTTGAAGGAAGTGAGGGGCCATTGAGTCATGAGAATTCCATGGAATCTTCTATTGGCTGCAAATCAATGTCTATCTATAGATGTGTCTTTGTTTTTGATATCTGTAGCCCCAGACCTTAGCCTAGAGTCTGCCACACAGAAGATGCTCTCTATATAATTCCTCATTGGGGGAAAGAAGCAAGGATTTTTAAAAAATATCTTTTAGAAAGAAACCTGAGGTGTCTTACTATCTCATATTTTAATGAATATTTGGGAGAATACATGTAATTTAGATTTGATATTAGTGGTTTGTTTGTTTTTTTTTCTTTTCCTGTCTTTTATTCATGCTTAAAACTATGCCTTACTCAGCTCTTGGATATATAGCAAACCCCTATGAATTCATGAAGAAAAGACCAATGACCAACAATCCCATAGAAAAAAAAGGCAAATATGTAAACAGATTGTTCATAAAAAAGACAAATCAATGTTTCTTCAATATATGAGAAAATGTTTCATTTCACTGATAATAACAGAAGTGTAAATTATAGTTACAATGATATATTGTTTCTCACCTATCATATTAGCAAAGAACGAAAATTTTGAAAACATCAAATTTTGAAAACATCGTATTAAAGAAGAGGTGGGAAAACTGGTATTCTTATACATTGTTAGTTGGAACATAAATTGTTACACCCTCTGTGAAGGTTATTTTGCAAGATTTATCAAAATACAAATGCACAAAGCCATTAAACAACAATTGTACTTTAAGAATCTATCCTAAAGTAATATCTGTACATTGCAAAATGCTGTGTGTACAAGGATATTCACTGCAGAATTGTTTTTAAGAGCAAAAGATTAGAAAAATTTTAAATGATCGTCGATGGATGGGGTAGGTTAAATAAATTATGGAGTATTATTTTAAGTGAAGAAGGCAAGGTGCAGAACAATGATTAATGTACTCTCATCTACTTAAAAAATACTTTATTACATATACTGATATATTGAATATCTTTGTTAATATCAACAAGTAACTGATAATAGGGTTTGCCCTTTGTTTTGAGAGTAACTTATTGGCAGATAGTCAAAGGTGAGAAAGAGACTTGGAGACTTACTTGTATGAAATTTTGTGCTTTTTGAACTTTGAACCTCTTGTTTGTATTTATTCAAAAACAAATTTCAATTTAAATAAAATATGCCTTAGAATCAGAGGATATTTAAAATATTTATATTACATGTTTTTTGAAATGCTCCAAATCCACAGGCCTACACACCTGGACTCTAAACTGGGTCACTATGTTAGTAAAGACAGTGAGAGAGACCCTTTTGTTGGTTTAGGAAGGTTTCCAATTCTGAAATGGCATTAATGAGTGTAAGACGGCTTACACTCCAGATTTGAAGGACAAGCTTCCAAGAGTCCCTTAACTGCACATTTCTCCTGTGTGAGTCACAATCTAGTTTACTAGGTAAATCCATAATAAATGCTATACTACTATTGATGCTAGTATTAAAAATAAAGATAATTAAAGACAATCTTCCTTTCCATTCAGGAGAGACTGTATTTGAATCCATACAGAAGTGTGATATGAACCAACACTCTTGATACTCATAAAAGACTCAAAGAGTAGAAAGGGTAGCCATTGAAAATAATGATTTTGGGAGATATACTTTCTATTTCTTAGGCGTCTTTATTGTTTTGAGAAAGTCCCAGATTTTGGCCCTTCCATTGGAGGAAACAGAGCAGTGAGATGGTTCTTGTGACCATACTCTTAACTCAGTTCATGTTGCTTTATAAATGTTCCTTGCTCTGAAAATTATTCAACTTCTTTTCTTTTGCAATTTTTTTCTATTGAAATTATTGAGAATGTCTATTTTCCCCATCCTTTAACTTATTTTCTATTACCTAAGCTATATATGTTCACAATAGAAAAACTAGTAATTATAAGAAAATTTAAAAAAGGTATTGCATATCATAACACTGGTAAATACTCCTAACTTTAGGTATACATCTTTCCAGACTTTTAGCAATGTGAATGTGCGCGTGTGTGTGTGTGTGTGTGTGTGTGTACACACACACATATACACATATATATCTTCACAAAAAAGATTTTGTTATAATCACTTATCTTTCTGGCAGCATTAAACATGCTGTTATTTCTTCCATTTTAAAAATAGACGCTCTTGACCCTTCTTCCTGCAAAAGCTTCTGCTCCTGCCATTTCTTGCTTTGACTATTTTTCTACTTGTTTATTTGTAGTAATTTGCAAATTGCTTTAAAAAATGTTTAGGAAGATTTTAATGACATATGGAAAATTCTTATGAAATGATGCCAAATGAAAAAAAAATTCTCTAAAACAATTTTATCCAGAATATAAATTATATAGGGAAAGAGTATGTGCAAAGAAAAGCAAAACTCAGCAGTGGTAATTGTGCTCATGATTTGGATTAGGTGACTTTTTTTCCCCATGTGGTTTTATACTATTCTGTATTTTGCACATTTCTACAGTAAATATATTATATTCATGAAAATTTCAGGATCATTTTTAAAGGACTCCACTGTGGAATTTTAAAGGCTATGTTAAAATACAGACAACATAAAATGTACCATTTTAATGTGTACAATTTAGTGGCATTCAGTATGTTCACAATGTTGTACAATCATCATCATTATCTAGTTCCAGAAATTATTCAGAAACCTCATACTATTAACCACTCACTCTCATTCCCCTTCCACCCAGCCTCTGGCAACCAGTAATCTGCTTTCTGTCACCATGGTTTACCTATTCTGGATATTTCATATAAATGGCCTTTTTCACTTAGCAAAATATTTTCGTGGTTTATCCATGTTTTAACAATTTTTTATTGAGGAAAAGTTATGTAACATAAAACTCACCTTTTAAACCATTTATTTATTTATTTATTATTTATTTATTTATTTATTTATTTGGCAAGGCAACCCTCACAGATTGAAAGGACCTTGTCAGCTTACGATCCCTTATTTTTTTTTATTTTTTTTATTTTTTACGCCTACAGCACCTGGTCTTTCTAGGTGGTCTCCCATCCAAGTACTAACCGGGCCCGACCCTGCTTACCTTCTGAGATCAGATGGGATCGGGCACATTCAGGGTGGCATGGCCATAGACTTAAACCATTTTAAAGTGTACAATTAGGTGGCAGTTAGTACAATCAAATTTTGTACAACCATCATCACTATCTACTTCTGGAACATTTCATCACCCCAAAAGGAGACTCAATATCCATTAAGTAATCATGCACTATTTTCCTTTTGCTCCAGCCCCTGGAAAACACTAATATACTTTCTATATCTATAGATTTTCATATTCTGAGTGTTTCATATAAATGGAATCATACAATATGTGGTCCTTTGTTACTTCCTTCCTTCACTTATGTTTTTAAGGTTCCTACATGTTGTGTTAAGCATCCCTGGCAAAGCCCCTTTATGCCAGACCCAATGCCTGCATCTGTGGGCCTCTAGGTAGAGCATCAGACTGAGTCACACTGTCTCCAGAAGCCAATCACTGAAAACAGTGTGTATCTCTTCTCATCAGGATTTATTGGCAAACTACCTATGGAGTTGATACCTGATGTATCTGCTAGGGACTGCCAGGGTAAATGGGGGAGTTGGGGTTGGAGAGATCAGGGCCTTTCAGTCCTGGACCCACTGGCACATGATTGGGCAGGGGAAGAGAAATGCAAGACACACGACATACAATGTGAAACATTACTCGTTATTATGAGAATAAATAGTGATCATGAGTGGGGAAAATAAACAGAATAACTGACCCTTCAAGTGGTTAGATAACTTTGGCTTCTTGGTCAGCCAGGCATCCAACCCTAGTCATAGACTGGAGAAAAAGAAACCAGAACGATATGGATGAAGACAAAGATGAGATCCAAGGGCTGTTTTTAGGTGATTTGTTTGAAGGCCTCCTCTGGGATCGTGCCCTTGGTCTGTAGGGGAGGAGTCAGGATTTCAGAAGAGCTAGCTCCCTGAGTTTCATTCCCAGGGCACCAACCTCCACATTCTTGGCCTTGCAAAAAGCCCAGAAACATCTATCTTTAAACCACTTGATACCCAGACTTCACCTTGAGCATAGTGAAGACCTGACCAGCTCTGGCGTAGTTCCACTCATTGTCCTGAAGGCACCTGGAGTGGGAGAAGAACAGGTAATCTCCATTAGTACCACAGGACAGACACACTGACCATGCAATGCCACCATTAAATCTATGCCACTTTTTTTGCTGGGATTCATGTACCAGCATGAGCATGTGCAATGAGGAAGAAAGACCTAGTGAAAACCAAAACATCTATTATTAGCATTCATGCTCACTAAATTTCAAAACAGAAATGTAGAGTTGTTCAGAAGAACAAGGGAGTTTAATACATATTCATAGAGAAAGATGTTCAAGGCCATAACACATGGAAATTTTAAAATAAAAACTTCTAATCATTTGTAAATTGGATTATAATGCACATACTGTAACATTTTAAGGTGAAACAACCATAATTTGGTGATTTTCTAGTATATTCACAAGATTTTGCAATCATCAGATTTCCACAATCTACTACCAAAGCATTTTTGTCACCCTAAATAATACTCCTTACCTATTATCAATCACCCCCTAGTCCTCCACTTTCCCCAGACCCTAGTGACCATTAATCTGCTATCTGTCTCTATCAATTTGCCTCTTTGGTCATTTCATATAAATAGACTCATATAATATGTGGTCTTTTATGCCTGACTTCTTTCACTTAGCATAACGGTTTCAAGGTTCATACATGTTATAACAGGTATCAGAACTTCATTCTATTGTTGAATAATATTCTGTTGTATAGATATGCCACATTTTATTTATCCATTAATAAATTGATGGCCTTTTAGGTTGTTTCTACTTTTCAGCTATTATGAATAATGATGCTATGCATATTTGCATACAAGTTTTTGTGTGAACAAATTTTTTTTTTTTTTTTTAGAATTCAAGTGTTTTATTTCTTTGTAAGGAAAACTTGTTAAGAGTAATTTGAACAGTGTTTGTCTTCTCCTAGTAGAATTATTATACACCAAGAGAGCATCTTTTCTGTGCCTTGGCAAAGCCTCAGGTTTGGATCTCTTTCGACATTTAACCCCTGCCCTTTCACTGTCATGAAATATATCAGATTTCCTTTAATGTGATATCCTCAATTATCTTGATATATATCCAGGAGTGGAATTGCTGGGTCATATGGTAAATACATGTTTAACATTTTGAGGAACTGCCAAACTGTTTTCCATAGCGGCTACATTTTTCATTCCCACAAGCAACATATGAAGGTTCAAGTTTCTCCATATCTTTGTTAACATTTATTCCCATACACACACACACACACACACACACACACACACACACACACACACACACACACACACACAGCACCATTCTAGTGTGTGTGAAATATATCTCATTCTATTTTTTATTTGCATTTCTCAAATGACTAATGATGTCGAGTATCTTTCCATGTGCCTTTTGGCCATTTTTTTTTTTTTTTTTGGTAAATGTCTATTGAGATCTTTGTCTATTTTAAATGAGTTGCTAGCCTTTTCATTTTTGAATTCTAAGAGTTTATATATATATATAGCAACTCATTTAAAGGGATGTGTATCCAGAATATATATATATATATATATATAATATATTCTGGATACACATCCCTTATCAGATATACTATTTCCAACTATTGTCTCTGATTCTACAGGTTGTCTTTTCACTTTGTTGTTAGCGTCCTTTGATGCAAAAAGTTTTAAATTTTGATAAAGTCCAATTTATTTAACTTTCCTTTTTGGTTTGTGCTTTTGGCATCATATGTCAGAAACTGTTGCCTAATTCAAGGTCACAGAGAATCTACCCCTATATTTTCTTCTAAGATTTTTACAGTGTTAGCTCTGACTTTTGATTTGTATTTGTATATGGTATGAGATAAAGGTACAAATCAATTTTTTTTTTTTTTTTGTGAGCAAGTATTCAGTTGTCCCTGAATCAGTTGTTGAAAAGACTGTTCTTTACTCATTGAATATTTTTGGCACCCTGGTTAAAAATCAATTGTCCATGAAGGTGAGGTGTGTGTGCGAGCACGCATGTATATGTTTGCGTGGATTCTAATTTTATTCCATTGATCCATATGTCTATCCTTAAGCCAGTATAATATGATATTGATTACTGTAGCTTGTACTAAGTCGTGAAATAGGGGAGTGTGAGTCTTCTAACTTTGTTCTTGAAGATTATTTTGTCTATTGTGGGTTTTTTGCATTTTTCCTATGAATTTTAGGATTAACTTGTCAATTTCTACAAAGAAACCAGCTGGGATTTTGATATGGATTGCAGAGAATCTATATATAAATTTGGGAAGTATTGTCATCTTAACAGTATTAATTCTTTTGATCCATGGAATATCTTTCTATTTATTTAGGTCTTTTTAAATTTACTTCAACAATGTTTTATGACAGTATATATTTTGCATTTTTGTTAAATGTGTTCCTAAATATGTCATCTTTTTTTTTCACATTTACTCACATTTACTCACCATTTATTTTAGCATTCAGAACGTGACATCACTGTTTACATTAAACTAAAATCTCTGGGTTTAATAGCAGAAGAAGCAGACAACGTGGTCAATTTTTTTCTTTGTAATTTAGTCTTGAAAAATTGGGAATATTTTTCTGCTGTGTACCATTCCAGCTTAAAACATGTGGCTTCCTTCTGGCATCTTGTTATCACTGAGTCAAACTGCTCCCCACAGGAGGAAAGTCTAACAGTTCTGGAGACTGGTAGCAATGGAAAACACATATCCTGAGCTGTAATTAACAGTGACAGAGCAACTTAATGGTTCTCCCATGGCTTTCTCTGGAGTGATCAATTGATATAAACATGAGTTTTTTAGCCTCAGACTTAATGTGGTCTACTAATGGCAGTATTTATTGCAGGTATTTCAGCTCATCAAGTGTCACTGGGCAGGGGCAAGTGGGAAAAGAATCAAACCTAAAACAGGTTCTTATCTCTTCAAAGACTTGGGAGCTTACCATCCAGGGTTCTGAGGCAATTAACCTAATGGTACATAGGTAACATGACAACATACAGAGCTTGAATTTCATAAAAGCTCTGATAAGTGAGAATGCCACCTTAAATGCCACTTCCTCCATTATCACCTCTGAGACTGAATGGAAGGTAATTCTCCTATTCTTGTAAATACATTATCTTTTGATGCTATTGTAAATTAATTGTTTTCTTAATTTTATTTTCTGATTGTTCATTATTAGTGTATAGAAATACAACTGATTTTTGTGTATTGATCTTGTGTCCTGCAATCAGACTGAACTTGCCTATTAATTCTAACAGTTTTTTAGTAGTTTCCTTAGGATTTTATATTTGCAAGCTCATGTCATCTGAACATTATATTGTTTTAAAATTATTTACATTTATCACAATAAAATTAATATACATTTTTCATGAGCTCACTTTTTTTGAAGCACAACATCCAAATAGTTATTTTTAAAAATTAACTGCAAGTTCTCATTATCCACTCCCTTACCCTCCAGCTGCCTCCCATTCCTGTAGACTCCTAGCACTCACTTCTGAGATAACTGGAAGTTCATCTCAGACAGGGCAGAGATAACCTGTACCATTTCCTGCTGCTCTGTAGAGAGGCTGGGCATGGAGCTTGATGTTGGTGTCGGCACTGGAATGGAGAAGGCACTCTGGGTTTCTTTTGTGCTGGCATTCCCCACAATTAGTCCATCATTCATGATGCACAGACTAGAAGAAAGATAAGCCCTCAACAACTGAAGAAATGGACAACCCCACACTCACAACAACAATCCTGCTCCCACTGCCACTCAGAAAAAAGTTTCCTTCCATATCACAACTGTGTCTGCCATCCAGATTACTTAGCTGGTTCCTCTGCCTCTCCCACTGAGTTTACCTTTGGAGAGATTGTCTACCAGTTTCACTATATTTGTAGATTTAATACTAATGCATTTACCCTTTACAACAGCCCAAGGAATGGGCATCCTAACCCACGTTTTCAGAGGAGGACAGTGAGTCACTGAGGTCTTATCAGTTAACCAAGTTCACTTAGCTAGCTAGTGAGTGTTGAGGCCAGGAAAATAATCTGATATTCTGCCTCCAGAGCCCACAGTCTTAACCACTAACCTAGATCTCTCCTTGGGTCTACTCCTTGGCTTTCCACAAAATTGGGAAAACCTCCAGGCTGCACCACCACATTCCTACAACACTAGACTTAGCCTGGGATGCATGTTAATTCCCATGTTGCACCCACAATATAGCACTTGCCTGGAATTGCAGGCAGAAGTCAAGATGAAGGTGCAGGTGAAGGCGCGGACAGACCCTTGAGACTTTCCTTCCACTTTACTGGCAACAAACAGTAAACCTTCTTAACTTGTACATACTTTTCACACAATTGGTATTCGCCAGTCAGAGTCTTATCTGATACTCTTGTAGCACTCTAATGGGAGCCAGATAGGGACAATTTTTCACTGAGACTCAGGAGGGCGTTTCCAGGACTGAGAGGGCAACAATCAACTCTCAGCAATAGGACCCCTAACATGTATCAGATTCTCTGACAAACACATGTTCACTTGATTCATTTTTTTAAAATCGGCACAAGAGAAGGGTATTACCAGCCTACTTTGCAAATGAGGAAACTGAAAGGTTAAATAATGGGCTCAAAGTCACACAGTAAGGAATTGAGATGAGACCTATAAAACTCCACAGGCTGTATCTCTAACATGTGAGCTGGGACAGAACGTCATAAATGCAAGTCAGATCAGATAGTTTGGGGGGAAGGTGGGGCTGTGAGAAAGGGAAAGGAATGGAAGGAAAGGATAAAGAAAGGAAGGTAAGATAAGAGAAGGGAAGGGAAGAGAAAGGGAGGGAAAGGAAGATAAGAAAAAAAAAAAGTAAAAAAAAAAAGCAATCTGGGAAGATGTGAAAGTTCGTGAGGGAGTCCAGTTAGGGAAAGGAAGCAGCAGGAGATGTGAGGAAGGAATGCTGCACACACTCACCTTCCTTGAAAACCCCATTTACAGAAAGACAGAGCATCATTTCCTGAAAGAGGAGAACAGTTACTAGGACTCTCAGTATCCTTCTAAACCTCCTACCCACCTCTGACTTTCTTGGTCTATGTGAGGGAGAAAGCAGGTGCTTACCTTCTGGACACACAAGTCTATCACATAGGAATTAAGGTCATGCTGAGTTTTGGGCAATCCATTGAGGAAGTCATGCTTTGTATGCTTCAGCAGCTGAACCCACAGGTCTGTGTGGAGAGGAGGAGGAAAGGTTGGGCCTTTGGCTATTGTGATCAACCCCTTCACACTCCCTTTCCCTTGCTGATCTTCCTGCATCACACAAATACCAGGATCCTTGATTTTCTTCATATTCCTGCTATTCTTAAAGTACTCTCACAAGCTACTTCTAGGAGGGAAAGAAAAACAGGAGGTGGTGGTCCAAGCACTATAGATGTTTCCATGAGCTGGCTGGTGTCTGCTGGGGAGCCACAGGGTCCAGAAGCAGAATCTGAGCTGTGATACTCACAGGGATGGGTCCTTGGGATTGAAGGGAATGGTCAAGGAGAAGCAGGCCTTGTCATGGTAAGCACTGTGGAAACTCTGTCGGTCTCCATAGTCATAGATCAAGTAGTACCTGTGGGGGAGTAAGGAGACAGGCTATCTCTGTGATTTGGAACCCTGAGGGGTCTTGAAGATTCCCTCAACCTATGAGCAGACCCATGTTTGAGTAGCCACTCCTGTCCCAGCTCCTCTCTGCTTCATGATCCCAGGGGTACTTACTGAAGCAGAAATTGAAAGACTAGATTCTTCAGAGATTCAGATCCTGTATAGCTTTCCTGAAATCAAACACACCTTCAAACAATGTAGTAGAAAAACCATCCATTGCAACCCCCTAAATCTTGATTGGTCTGTCCTCACCGTACAAGGTGAGGACATTGTAGACCTATTATCTCTAGGTCTACAATGTCAGTTGCAATTGGTTGTGGTAACTCCTGGCTATCCTGGAAAAGGAAAGAGAAAGTGAGAGGTAGAGACTAGGGAGGTGGCTTTGGATGGTCAGGGAAAAGGATGGCCCGGGAGAGGGTGAAAGTCAGTGTTTAGGTGTGAAAGGGCCCTGGAAATTCCATGGGCAAGATTACAGTGGGCATCTGCATCACGAGGTCCTGAAAGTTGCTACACATATATGCAAGTTTTGTCTGTCTGTCTGTCTATCTGTCTCTCTGTATTAAATTTTTTCCAGAGAGTTGCAGACATGTAATCTAGGCAAGATGCAAAGGGCTTGAGGCCAAGTGAGAAGGTTGTCAATGTTAGTAAGAGACAATGGCGAACATAGGCACTTACTAGGTGTAACGATTTGGTGAAACATTTCCTGATAGCACTGTCCAAAACCAAAAATATACGTGATTGACGGCTCAAGGTTCTGGAACCTCTCTCTCCCTCTCCTTTCTCTTTCTCCCTCTCCATGATTCTGGGTAGCTCCCACCTAAACTGCCTTGACTCCCTCCTCCAGTACCACAAAAAGCAGCATTCAGAGCCCAGGGTCCAGGTCTTCTTCACCCATCCTGAATCCTTTCCTTCATCCAGGTCCAACTGAAAGTTCTAGAGAGACCAGGGAATGGAGTGGGTGCCAAGGGCTCTGGTACCTCATTAAGGGTTCAGCATTCTGCCAGGACCAGGACACACACATGGATGACCAGGGATGCTGCTCAGGAGGTAGAGAGGGAAAGAAAGAGGGATGAAGATAAAAAGGGAGTAAAAATAAAAGGGAAGAGGTGGGTGAGACATAGGGAAGTAAAGATAAGGAAGTAAAAGAAAGCAAAGCAAAGAGAAGAGAAGGAAGTTCTGCCATGGGGATGGAGATCAGGGAAGAAGAGAGAGACAGGGGACATGGCTCCCTGCTGCAGCCCTCTCCTTCATCAGCCCCTGGCTGACCCTGAGACCCCAGGTAGGAATGCAAAACATGCACCTATTGGGTTTAGGGTCCACTTGATGCTGGTTGACCCTTTGTTACCTGCAGGAGCTTGGTTTAACCAGGATATGGGAGACACAACAGCCACAGAGGCAGAAGACCTTCCCCAGAAGGAGTAAAGGGTCGGGCCCCAGCTCAGCATGGAGGGTAGAGGGTCTGTGGCCCCCTCCAATGATCACTGCCTTCTCTTTTTATGGCTCCTGTGCACCTGTGCCTGTCTTAGTTGGTTCCTTGCCTGAGGAATCATACCCTTGTCGAGCTACCCAGGGACCTCCTGAAGGACCAGGCAGGAAGATGTGATGTGGGGAGGGAGAGACAGGCAGTGCCCCCTGAGAGGTCTGTTCTTCTGTCTCCTCAAACATCCCTGCCCTCTGCTTTGGGAGGCCTTCTGCTCACTGTCCGTGGCTTACTTCTGGCCCTTTGACTCAGTGAACTGTGGATTCTCCAAAGGAAGGCCCAGCTCCTGGTATTAGACCAGAGGAACAAGTGTCATGATGGCAGCCACCCAGGGACCTGGCCCTCAACATGGGACAGGAAAGTCCCCATGTCAGCCTGGGATTCGAGAGGAAACCCTTTTGGAACATGAGAATCAGGACCCTTTTCGAGGCAGTTGCGGGGAAGCACCATCTCAGCTTCAAGTAGGGAAGCTGTCTCAGTATAAAGCCCTGGGTTGGAGGACCCTTCTCAGTGCAGGGCACCATCTTCTGGCTCAAGGCTGGACTGTCCTGGTCTTGGTGAAGAAGGAATGTCCTGCTTCATGGAACACCCTCTTGGAAGGGCATGCTGGAGAAGGCTGGGTATAGACGTGTGGGACACATTCCAGACCAAGAGAATAGTTAATCAAGTCAGAAGAAGGAGAGGAGACCTTTAAGCTCAGGTGAAAGATGCATACAATAAGATAGGAGAGAGCAGGGACTGTGGTCCTCTCAGAGAACCAGAGCTGCCACTTCCTGCTGAGGGGCACTGACAGGGGTAATTTGCTCCTAGGGGCAAAGATCTCCTGGAAGGGTGACAGTGGTTATCACCAACCTTATGTAGGTGGACCGGTTTCAGAAGGTGCCGCACAAGGGGTTCCCATCCAACCACAGCTTTTCAAACTTCAGCCCTTTCATCTTGCCCAATTCGCACACTGACTTCAGCTGAAAGATATGGGGAGGAAACTGATAAGGAGTCCCAGAGAAAGAGGGACATCCAGACCCTTGCACCCACAGACCCCTTCCGACCACTCAGGTACCTTCACCTAACTCCTGTCATCACTCTGATGAGCACTATCCCCCACTTTGAACTCAACTTTGATTTGGTCCCTCTTCTCACCTCATTTCTGGAGAGGTTCAGGATCTTGACTGTGGGAGTCATCTATATAAGGTCAGATGGGCCATCTAGCTGGTACACGTTGTTGTTGCATAAGTTCAAGGACAACAACTTTTGGAGAAGAGTTTGAGTGACTGTTACTATTTAAGGCCTCAGGGACAAATCTGCTTTCCACCACATCTGTTCCATCCCCTAACGATACCAGGCCTCACCTCGGGGAAATTCTTTTCAATGATCTACAGGGTGGCAGCCATGAAGTTTCTTCTATTCAGGGTTATATCAATGTCAAAGTCCACTAAGTCTTCAGGAAGCCAAGAGGAGGGAATCAGAAAGCTGAGAGGAGTCCAGGGCCAGCACTAAACCTTCCTTCATTATTACCTCTAAGTATCCCTCCCAGGTGGAACCTTCTGCTCTTGCCTGCCCTAGAATTACTGCTGTCAGCCTTACCTGGGTCAAAGTGGAGATTATGAAGGTCAAGAGCTTTCTGGGAGACATCATATCATTTGCTCATAGTCAGCTGCAGAGGGAAATGGAGAGAGCTGCTCTGAGGCTGTGGTAGTGACAGGAAAATCAGGGGCTGGAAGAAGAAGAGGTGGGTCTGGGTGTGGGCACAAAATGTGCCTTGAGTCTGCATCACCTTTAACTGCTCCATTTCCTTTGGCTTCAACTTATTCCGCACAGAGTATGGTACAGCAGAAGTATTGACAAAGATAGGTATCTGCAGGAAGAAGAGGTGGGAAAAGCACTAGGAACTCTAACTCCAAAGAAGATGAGTAGTCTGTGGCCTGTCCTCTTGCCTTGGGACTGAGTATTGGTAATATCCTTAACACATCTTTTTATTTTCCTCATCACAAATCTTGTAGTTGATATCCTTCAATGCAGAGGCAGTGCTAGCATCCTGGACAAAGAACTGGGCCCGGTGTTTAACACAGTGGAACTACAGAGATCGAAGCAACAGCAAGAGTGTCAGAGGGCAATGGCTTATGCTGAGTAAGGTCTCTCTCCCTTCTCCGTGTAACCTCATCTAGCTTTACCATTCTTTTTTACATCCACTGGATAGAAGGGGACACCGCAATGGCTCTGGACTGAATTCATTAGCTAAATCTTGTCATACTTTATCCCATAAGGAATCTAAAGGTGAAAATAAGGGATGGAAGAGAGGAGAGATGAAATAGAAAAAAAGACTGGAGAACAGACTCAGCACACTGTTCTATTCTGACCTTCTACTGAACTTTAAAAGACTTCTAAAGTAGAGAACTTTGACATGATATCAACTTTATTTTTTTACCAGACATGGATTTTCAAATTTTTTTCCTCTCTATTCCAATACTTACCTCTCAAATAATCAAATTAAATACTTAAAATGATCTTCCTTTAATAAGGTTCCAGGGAAGATCCTACCTATTGAAGACCCTACCTATCTCTCTGATAAAGAGTTTAGAGAATCTACATCCCTACACTCAGCTTGAGCGAAATTGAGACATCCGGTGAGGAGATGCTTCATCTCCTTGACAGTAGTTTCCACCTTTGCTGTTAAACAACTGCTCATGACCTTCCTTCAGTCAGCCTGTTCCCTTGATATTGCTTTCCTTTCAAGATTGTTAACTCCTCATATCCTCAACAAAGTTCCTAGCATTTCTACATGAGATCAGTACAACTCCCCTTGATCTGTCTTTCTTGCATAGTCCCTATGTTTTGTTAGGATACTCACTGTGATCTTGAACCAGGCTCCCAGGCTTCCATCCTGTGTGTTCTCCATTTTTATCTCTAGAGGAGTTCCGTCTTGGTAGTCATTATGCCATTTCACACTGCTATGGTTGGAGTGGGAGTTAGGAAAGGGTGTTGTGGGGAAGTGCATAGAAGAGAGTGTCCATAAATGTGTAGAAATGCTACAAAGTCTTCTATATATTCTCACCTTAATTATACCAGGTCTACAATTAGGACTGCTCAACCATTCTAGTTCTATCACTCTTCACTTTTATAATGGGAGAAAAAAAAAAGATGACCATGGAGAGGAAAAGAGTTGCATAGTCTCATGGGCTGCTACATGCAAACCAGGCTGCCCAGTCACCTACTGTCTTACTTGTGTGTCCTTCTGGGAATGCCTCATCATCACATTTCCATCATCCTACTGAAGGTAGGAAGGCTGAGGCTCATTCACATCCACCATGTTCATAATGAGGTTTCCCCTTGCCAAAAGTCTGGAAAGAATCCTAACCTTTATTTTTCTTTGAGAAAAGCTACTGCCATCATTGTACTTTAAAATTAAGAACAAAAAATAGAAGTTTGAAGAAACATCACAGTCACATGCCATGTACCACGTCTTGGATTGACATCATAGTAGGGCAAGTCAAGTGTCAACCTGCCTAAATGGAACAATCACACAAACCCCAGAGATCAAACTCTGCTACCTATCTAGATATGAAAATCTTATTTAATGCATGGCATAATTGGGGAAGAAATATTGAAGGAGAAGGTAACTGTGTGGAACCATTTAGAAAATGAGACAGGATTTATAAAGAACAAAAGTATGAGCATTCATGGGTTATACACTGGGAAGGCATCTGAATCTTGCCTTCTTTCAAGACTCTCTAATGTAATAACCTGCCACAATCTAGTAGGCAAACTCTCTTATATCTCCCAAATACCAAATTGGTTTCATTAATAATTAGCAAGCTGTACTTTCTTTTCTAGTATAGTCTGAGCTTTAATGTCAGGCGGGACTGATGAAACAGCTTCCTAAATTGTCTTCCTCCTTCCAGCCTTGCTTCTCACAACGGTTTCTTAGAAATATCCTGAGTGAGCTTTCTTTTTATTCAGCTGAAAATGTATTTCAGCTCAAGGAAAAATTGATTCTAACCTCGGATCTTTCATAACAGGGACCTCAACAATGAACTAGAATGATAGATGTCAACTACCATTTCCACGTGTTTAGATATTTTTCTATTTGCTTCTGTTACATAGTTTGATTCCATATAGTCAGAGAACATATTCTGTATGATTTCAATTCTTTTTAAATCTGTTGGGGTTTGTTTGATGTCCCAGGAGATGGTCTATCCTGATAAATAATGCATGGGAACTTGAAAGAAATGTATACTCTGCTGCTGTTGAGTATTCTGTATATGTCATGTAGATTCCATAATTGTATTGATTATATTATTCAGATTTTCTATATTTTTGATGATTTTCTCTCTAGTAATTCTATTACTTGCTGAAAAGGGGTTTTTAATATCCCAATATAATTGTGGACTTGGCCATTTTTCCTTTCATTTCCACCAGTTTTTGCTTCCTGTATTTTGAGGCTCTGTTGTTTAGATGTGTGTACACATCTAGGATAGTTATGTCTTCCTGGTGGATTGATCCTTTTACCACTATGTAATATCCTCTTTGTCTCTACTAATTTTCTTTGTAGTAAAGTCAGTATTTTATAAGATATTGTGGCCTCAGGTATGCTTATAAAAATGTTTTGATTATATTTCACACTGAATTCATTCCTAGGAGTTTCTTTGTTCCACCCCTACACTTGCTATCAATATATCTAATTCCCCATGTGGCAGGATTTAGAAGTTTTTTGGCATCTACAGAAATAAGATAGTCTCAATTATGTATCCCATAAGTACATTAATTAAAGATATTTTATTTTTACAACATTTAACTGAAAAAAAAAAGTACTAGTTGCTTATACATTCTTCTCTAGTGTACATGGAGCATTCACAAGGATTGACCACATACTGGGACACAAAGATAGCCTCAACAAATATAAGAGGATTGAAATCATACTAGCCCTATTCTCTGATCACAGTGCTTTGAAGCTGGAGATCAACTGTAAAAAGAAAGCAGGAAGAAGCACAAATATATGGAGATTAAACAACATGCTACTAAAGAATGATTGGGTCAGACAAGAAATAAAAAGAGAGATCAAGAGATACATAGAAACAAATGATAATGATAGTCCAACATATCAAAACTTTTGGGACACGGCAAAAACGGTAATAAGAGGAAAGTTCATATCATTACAGGCCTACCTCCAAAAACAAGAACAAGCCCAGTTAAACAACCTAATGCTTCATCTTTAAAAACTAGAAAAGGAAGAACAAATGAAGTCTAAATTCACCAGAAGAAAAGAAATAATCAAAATTAGAAGAGAAATAAATGAAATTGAAAACAAACAAACAAACAAACAAAACAATGGAAAAAATAAACACAACAAAGAGCTGGTTTTTTGAGAAGGTTAATAAAACTGACAAACCCCTGGCTAGACTCACTCAAGAAAAAAGAGAAAGGACACAAATAAACAAAATCAGGGTGAAAGAGGAGAAATTACTACAGACACTGCAGAAATACAAAGGATCATACAAGAATACTCTGAAAAAGTATATAACACCAAATTTAATAACCTAAAAGAAATGGACTAGTACTTAGAAAGATACAACCTTCCTAGACTGAATCAAGAAGAACTGAAAAATCTAAATACACTGATCAGCAGTATGGGAAATTGAAACCATCATCAAAAACCTATCAAAAGTAAAAGTCCAGGACCAGATGACTCCACCAGTAAATTCTACCAAACATTCAAAGAAGATTTAATCCCTATTCTCCTCAAACTCTTCCAAAATTTCCAAGAGGAAGCAATACTTCCCAACTCATTTTATGAGGCCAATAGTACTCTGATACTAAAACCTGGTAAAGATAACATGAGAAAAGAAAACTACAGACCAATATCTCTCATAAACACAGATGCAAAAATCCTAAATGAGATACTAGCGAACGGAATACAGCAGCATATTAAAAAGATTATACACCACAATCAAGTGGGTTTCATTCCAGGGGCACAGGGATGGTTCAACAAATGCAAATCGTTTAATGTGATACATCACATAAACAAATTAAAGGATAAGAATTATATGATCATATCAATAGATGCAGAAAAAGCCTTCGACAAAATACAGCATCCTTTTATGATCAAAACCCTTAACAAAATTGGTATAGAAGGAAAGTACTTTAACATAATAAAGGCCATCTATGATAAACCTTCAGCCAACATTAAAATTAATGGTGAAAAACTAAAACCTTTCCTCTAAGATCAGGAACAAGACAAGGCTGTCCACTATCGCCACTGTTATTCAATATAACATTGGAGGATCTAGTGAGTGCAATCAGACAAGAGAAAGATATAAAAGGAATCCAAATAGGAAATGAAGAGGTCAAATTGTCACTATTTGCAGATGACATGAGTCTCTATATAGAGTAGTGATCTCCAAGAGCTATGCCAGGCAAGTAAACTGGAAATAGACCAGCCTTCCAAGGGACTGAAGTCCAAATTAATTATTTCAATTACCAATGGGATTAAAAGGATTTGGGATTGTTTGTTGTCACCTGGCAGGTTATTAGAAAGAAGAAAAGAAAATAAACTCTTTCCTGGAGGGAATTAACTTTGTCTAAGTACTGAAATAAATAAATCTACAATTTATTTTATACAGTTCCCTGAAAAATTTTTTTTAAATAACTAGGTGAAAAAGGAGATAAGATGACATGATTGAAAATAAAGGAATAAAAAAAACCAGTAAAACCAATCCATGTAAAATCTAGATAATGGCATTATTAGATACAAACTATAAAATAACCATGCTTACTAATAATGTCAAGAAAATTAAAGATTGAAATTTTCACTCAAGAATTTAAAAATATAAAAAATGAACAGGATTTCTAGAACTCAAAAATTGCCATATCCAGAATTAAGAACAATTATGGGATTGGCAGCTTATTAGAAACACTGAAGGAAGAACTAAAGAAACCAATTAAGTATCTGCAGAAAATATCCAGAATGAAATATTGAGAGACAAAATGATGATACAGAAAGATATGGTGCAAAGTTAAAGGGGGTACAATAAATAAATCAAACATAAAGAAGGAGATAGAATAGTGCAAAAACAGCATTTCAAGATATAATGTTTGAGAAGTTTTAAAAAGTAACAAAAGACTTCAAGTCACAGATGTAAAAGCAGTATATATACCAAGTATAATGGCATATGAGGAAAACCAAACCCAGGTCTATCATAGTAAAGCTGTTGAAGCTCAAATAAAGAGAGAAACTATTCAAAAATGAGAGAGAAAAACAACAAATTATCTTCAAGTGAGTGAAAATAAGACCGACATATAATCTAAAATAGAAATAATGATAATTCGAAGAAAGTAAAATTATATCTGTATAGTGCTGAAGTAATATAACTGCATACTCAGAATTTTATGTCTACAAAAAACTTAACTTTTGAAAATGGAATTTAAATAAACATACTAATGCAAACAAAACTAGGCAAATTTGTCACCATTCAACTCAAACTAAAGATTCATCCTCAGGCAAAAGAATATAATCTCAGATAGTGGTACATAGATACAAGAAGAATGAAGAATAATAACATTGCAAAAGGAACATTCATACACTGCTGGCAGGAATGCAATTTGGTACAACCACTGTGGAAAACAGTATGGAGGTTCCTCAAAAAACTTAGACTTGAATTACCATATGACCCAGCAATCTCTCTTCTGGATATTTACCAAAAAATATGAAAACACTTATCTGTAAAGATATATGCACCCGGTGTTCATAACAACATTATTCACAGTGGCCAGGACATGGAAACAACCAAAGTGCCCTTCAATAGATAATAGGATAAAGAAGTGGTGGTACATATATACAGTGGAATATTACTCAGCCATAAGAAAAGATGAAATACTGCCATTTGCGACAACATGGATGGATCTTGAGATAATCATGCTAAGTGAAATAAGTAAGACAGAAAAAGTTGAAAACCATATATATGATTTCACTCATTTTGTGGGATATAAAACTGAAAGCAACAAACAAACATGACAAATAAATAACAACTCATAGACATGGGCAGTGAATTAGTGGTTACCAGAGGGAAGGGGGAGGGGAGAGGTAGATAAGAGTGAAAGGGTTCAAATATTTAGTGAAGGAAAGAAATATAACTTTGGCGGTGAATGTGCAATGCAATATATATATATATGTATATGTATATATGGCATACTGTTGAATTGTACACTTGAAACTTATTTGATTTTATTAATGTCACCCCATAATTTTTAATGAAAAAGAAAAATATGGAGGAAAATCTAAATGAATATTAACAACATAATATAGTGATAATTTCTTTGAAGAATATATATATAATTAAAATGCATAACAATGAATTGGGAGGGATATTAATGGAATTAAGTGTTGGAAGGTACTTGTGTTATCCAAGGAGATGTAAAAGAACTAATTTACATTAAACTGTGATAAGACAAAAATATATGCTGTAATCTGAAATGTGAACACTACAAAAACAACAAAAGAATGTTTAACTACCAGCCAAATGAGGCAAAAATTGAATATTTAAGAAATAATAATATTAAACATTATGAAAGAGACAAAAAATTAGAACAGAAAAATAAATGTAAGGCAAATAGATAATTTAAACCAAATTATATCTGGAATTATATTACATGAAAATGGACTGAATGTTTCAAATGAAAAAGCAGAGATTATAAGTCTAGATAAAAGCATTCATTCAATCAAATGTTCCTTAAAAAGGACATAAGTAAAATATAAGGATATAGACATTTGAAAGTTAATAAAAAAAAAGATGGCAAAGGATATACCATTCAAACACTGACTAACCAAAAGCTGGTATTCATAAAAGAAAAAAAAATATATCTTAAGTAAAAACATTACAAGAGAAAAAGGGAAATTTCATTATGACTCAAGATTAAATTCAACATGAAAATATTAATAAAATAATTTTAAATTTGTATGCACCTTTTAACATAGAATCAAAATATATACAGCAAGAACTGATAGTAGGAAATGGAAAATATATACACGGCAAAAAAGTGACAAAAGTAAAAGAAATGAACAAATCCACACAGTTCCAGTTGGAAATTTGAATACACCTTACTGAGTGATAGATAAAACAGACAAAAAATGAGTAAGATGAAGATTTAAACAGCATGAGTAACAAAATTTACTTAATTGACATGCAACACTGCTCATGACAACCTATGCAACATTCCAAAATAATCATATGGTGGGCTCTGAAGCAAACCTAAAGAAACTTCTATGGGGATAATATAGTATATACTGAATGTTTGGTGTAAAAATTCAAAAATAATACTAGGTTCGCTGCCCCTCCCCTATCTCTGGTATGCATCTAAAGAATGTTAATTTCCAATACTCCCTCCTCGGGTGATCCTCCTCACTCCACAAATCCTGAACCAGAGAGGAAGAGATGACTCTGACCTTTCCCCTCAATCAAGGGGAACATCTCAGCTCTGTCTTGACCACAGCCACAGGAGGGGAGGTTTTCCAGATGGAACCAGGATGGGTGTCAGGGCCCACTCTGCCTATTTCCTCAAGAGAGTGGAAAATAGTCAACCTGGGCCCTGGCCACCCCTCTTCCATCTAAAGGGGGTTTGGTTAGGTGTCCTGTGGGTTAGGTGGAGGAGGGGTCCTAGAATCCCTCCAGACCTGTGAGGATCAGAGGCCAAAGCCTCATGCTGACCAACTCACCCATGGTGTGCCCTGAAGGCGGTGGCCTGTTACCACTGTTCTCACAGGGTATTTGTGAAGATAATCTGTGGGGTCTGGAGCTGGAGGTTTGTGACATATCTGAGGAGGGCTGTTGAGGAAGGCAAGAGCATGCCCTAAACCATTATCCAGGCCACACAAGTAAGATAGAGTCCTTACAGGAAGTTCTTTCCCCAAGGGCATATAGAGGAAAGTCCTGGTAGCCAGAGAAGCCTTAACTTTCTGTTCTTACTGCCCCCTGAGTTTGCTACTAGCCAAATACCCAAGGAACTGTTTCTAACCAAGCCACTGCTATAGAGGCTTTAAGTAGACTTAAGAAGATTGGTTCCCAGGTATTTGTAGCTGCAAACCCAGAGAACTCTGAAGGTCCACTGTGATCAGGCTCTGTGCGGGCTGCATTACATTGTATTCCTTCATGTATTCCTCACAGGGAAACTCTTATCTGCAGAATTACCATTCCTTGACCTCCCTGAAGCTGTTGAAGCTTAGGAAGGTATAAGAGCTTGTCTGGGGAGTAATTCAGACATTACGTGGTGATGCAGATACTGGAACAGAACTTTATAAAATGGGCATTATTCCACCATTCATAGCTTTAATAAACTCTGTACATTATGTCAGATTTACTTAAAGAAGGGCAAAGTTAAAGTCTGTAAATAGTCACATGGCATAAGATAACTCCAGTCCATCTCAGAGAGGTCATACTAGGGGCTGAACTGAAATTTATAAAAGAAATAGCAGAGATTGGTGGAACACTGGAATTAGTGTAGGGGAAAAAAATCATGACTTTTTCTTTAGGGGGAATAAAAAAGTCATGTAGAAAGATACCCCCTGGTGGTCAGAGCCAGAATTGTAGCTCTGAAGTTCAGAAAACTTTGTAAGGGGGAAGGAGTGAGATAGAGGCCTGGGCTCCAATGCATCAGCCAGAACTTAATAATGTTTTTCACCCCACCTCAATCCCAAGCAGTACTCCTTCTCTGGGTTTCTATGCCCTGAGAGAAGTCATCCAATCTCTGAGTGAGTTGAAGAGAAATAAGCACATAAGAATGTTAATATTTGGGGTGAGGGAAGCATAAGACAAAACACACATACATAGATAAATTGTCAAACTATATTTTTATATTTTTCATAAAACAGTATAGCATAAGAATTTTTCTAAGTTAGTAAATTTATGTGAGGTTTTGTCAACACGTTAGATATTTTGAAGTGTTTCTCTTAACAAACTTGCCTAATTACAAAATGTTAAACACTAATAAATATCTATTTAGAAAATAAAATCATCTCATAACTTTCATCTATATGATTCCCTCACCATGAATCAAAGATATCCACTTTAAATAGATTGGTGCACATTTTCTAGATATATATGGTAGGTGTTTACCTATCTTTCTAAATATTACATAAATACATATATACACACATATATATGTATGTGTGTGGATGCACATATATAAAATTTTCAAACACATAAATGAGTTTTTTGCAAATAGGATTTTTCACTCATTTCTTTGTACAGTGTGGTTTGGCTTCTGTGCAGATATTTATTGGAGGAACATTTTGCTTTTTAGTTAAATCAATTTTGACATTTTTGTCTCTCTCACTCCTGATTAGCAAAAGTCCTTTATGTACAGGTATATTAGCATAAAGTCTGCAATACTGTTTGCAAATATGTTCTCTTTATTTTTCACATATTATTTTTTTTTATTTTGCCAGTATAAAAAGTATTTCTAAATATTCGTTGAATTTATGATTTAAAAATAACACAGGTCATATTTTGGGGCAGCGTGGAGGCAGAACTCAGAGGGAATAGGAAGGAAAGGGAAAGGATCAGGGAAGCTAGGAGAGTTCTGGGAGGGAGCCCAGCCAGAGGAAGGGAGCAGTGGGGCATCTAGAAAGGGGGCTCTACATACACTCATCTTCCTTGAACACCCCATTGACAGAGAAGCAGAGCATCCTTTCCTGAAAGGGAAGAGCCCAAGCGCTCAGTCACCACCTATGCCTCCTACCCAACTGCATCTTTCTGGAACTGCTGAGGGAGGAAGCAGGTGCTCACCATCTGGAACCATATGTCCATCACAAAGGATCTGAGGTCATGCTGAGTTTTGGGTAACACACAGAGGGAGCACACAGTATCACGTTTTGTATGCCTCAGCAGCTGAACCCGCAGATCTGTGGGGAAAGAAGAGCAAGGGTCAGGCTAACCACACCCTGGGCCCTATCACAGACCCCTTCATTTCCCCGTTCCCTGCCCAATCTTCCCCATCACATACACACAGGGGTCCTTCAGGTTCTTCATATTCCTGTTATCCTTGAAGGATCAGACAGGATGATGTGATGTGTGGAGGGAGGGA